>NC_090234.1:34238697-34303697 GCF_024489055.1 Chanodichthys erythropterus | reverse complement strand
ATTTCACCATCATATACAACAACCAGCCTCAATATGATACTCAGAGGGTCTCATTTAGGCCAAACCAGGCCGAGAAGTCCCTTTGACCTCTCTGGAGTCAATGCCACACGTCAAATAAAGCAGGACGGAGGTGTGAAAAGAGACCCTGGGGATGGACGACCACCCCTTTCCCCCCTCATTGCCCAAAGCTGATCATTCGTTTGAGATGTCTGCCATGACCCTGAGAGCGCCTACCTCTGCAGCTACGCCCATCCTCTCCCACCTCAAATCCATCCGCACAGAAGCAGAATGTGCCATTTCTGGTCATGATGCATCCGTAACGGCAATGCAGCTCGTGACAGGCTGACAGGAGTTCTGTGGGAGGAGAGCGAGAGAGAGAAAGAGTTTGAGAGCAAGGGAAAAACATGTAAATTGCTTTTTGATTTCACTCCCTCTAAAAGCCCTTCCTTGCCATCAGCACAAGGATGTGCCAGTGCGTACTGACAGTTGTGAGCCAGAGGCGGGGATCAATAGCACTCTGTGCGGGTGGAATCAGAGAGGTGCTCCACACAGGGAAAAAGAGATGAAATTAGAAGAAATGCCTAACCTTTCTGTTGAAAATTCTATGAGGAAAGAAAAAGGTTTTGTGTGGAGACCTGCAGAAGCTTTTAGCAATTCTACCTGATCTTCAGTCCTCAGAATTCAATCAACCTGCCACAAAAGAGTTGTGCTCAACCTGGCTATTAGGTTTTCCATTAATAGTTTCCACAGTGGACATTCACTGAACACCAAATTGTTTATATATGGCAAGCGTAAAATGGAAGTGAATGCTAGGGTCCTGGTTGTTCGGCATCCTTCATGAAACATTCTGGTTGGTATCCAGTGTCTTTTTTTCTTGTAATTGAATAGGAATCTGACGTTTTTTTGGAATCTGCCAATTAAGGAACAGACACAGAAATTACATAATGGCTTGGCTGCATAATGTACCACATGCAGAAAAGTTCATTATCCTATCCTACTAAACTACATCTGTTGGGGATGAAAAAATCTTTCCAAATGTTTTTTTTTTTTTTAAAGACCCAAGCACTGATATTGATTTGTTTTTCCTCCTTAATTGTAATGATATTTTTGCATACTGTGTTTAAGGGTGAGTTTTACAAGTTTTGCAATAAAAAAGGTTTATAAGTTTACTACATTTTACAGATTCCTTCTCCAGAAGCATGGAGAATGAGTTTTGGATATGTTCACCTCAGGGCATTTGCATGACCCATGAATATTCCTACACCTCCCTGAACCCATGTGAAGCATCTGAAAATGCATATTTACAGACCTGCAGTCCAGTTGCAGTCTCTATAAAGCCTTCCCTATAAGCTATAAAAGGCAGAACAGAATGCCACCTCTCATTCTCTATAAAGCTTTAATAAGACAATAAAAAAAAAAAAAATTGGAGTAGTTTATGGCATCAGCAGCCAATGAGCTTGCTGCTCAACATTCAAAAACTTGGCATTGTTTGCTGTTAGCAGTCTGCAACGTGCTTCAGAAACCCTCCACCTACCCCAGCTCCACCTGTGCAGATCTGCTATGGGGGTTATTTCATGTATATTATATGTGCATGTCTGTGAATGTATTGGCAGTAGCAAGTCTCCGTACTTGCTCTGCAGCAGCAGCGTAGGAGATCTATTCCGCCAAGACCAAATACATTAACATTGCCATCTCCATTACTATACCACTCTCTCCGACGGCTGTCACAACAGAACTATGATTTACCGCATGGGCTCTATTGTGCAAATTTAGTTGACCAATGAGACCCACTGCACATTTTTGCAACCTTTAGAAATCATTGTTTGTGAAGTTTTATTTTTTAAATGTTGTCATTTGTATCACGAAACGTGAGAATTGTGAAAATAGTGCCCCAAAATGTTGGTGAAACATTTTGTATTATTTAATTGACTTCAACATTTGCAATTATTGTATCTCTGAGAGCCAACACTCTAAAAAATGTTGGGTTAAAAAAACCCAAGCTGGGTAAAATATGGACAAACCCAGCAGGTTGGGTTAAAGGGCACCTATTATGCCCTCTTTCATAAGATGTAATATAAGTCTCTGGTCTGGTCAAGTTTCAGCTTAAAATACCCCACAAATTTGCCCCTATTTTGGGGTGAGTAAAAACATGCCTTTTACTATATTAATATATTGCTGGCTAAAAAAATAAATCCAAAATTGGTTGGAAAAAATGGCTGGGTGAAAACAACCCAATCCCTGGTTTTGTCCATATTTAATGTTTTTAGAGTGAAGTGACTGTCTTCATAAGATAAATAAAAGACTAACTATTAGAATAAAATAATAACTGTAAAGAAAAACATCTACATCAACTGCGCATGTAGTCATGTTTCAAAAATGTCACCATGTTTTCATCCAAAGCTGCAAATTTAAGGAATATCACATAAAACATTTGTGAATAAAGCTTTTCCATCCCATGTTCAAGAGAAAAAAATGGTTACTTCCTGGGATAGTGGTGCAAAATATCTGTAATAAAAAATGCACATTTTTATAATTGTATAGTTTCTATCCAGTTGTTTTTTTGTTGTTGATGTTGTTTGTTTGTTTTTTTGTTTTGTTTTTTAATAGGTGGATGGAAACAGCTACTGTATTAAAAAACTAAATATAACAAAACCATTTTTTACAATTTGGAGTCATAATAGAGAGACACAATCACTTTGGGTGTTTTGTTGTTTAAGTGTACATTATTATTCATTGTATAGATTATTTCACTGATCTGAGCTCTGATTTAAGACACAATGCATGCTGTAAGGCAAACAGCAAAAACATATTGTACTTTGTGTGTGGAATATCTGACAAAATGAACATAACATGATCATTTTCTACTAAGACGAACCTAAAATTCACTTTCGAGTTGTTTTTTGTCTGCCTTCCTTGCTGTGCCGCCTGTCATTCTCTCTGTATGGTCTCAGAGGAATACTAGAGCAACAACCTAAAATTATTTTCATACAGTGCAAGCAACAAAGGCCACATCAGCACGTCTCTGAATCCCTCTGTCAGCCTGTCACATATTAAATCATATGGCAGTTCCTGAGAAAGGCAGCAGACCCAACCAGCTATTGTTCACTGCACTTTTCAGACGTCTGTGGGTGTGGATTCAACTGCACAATTACAATTAGTACAAAGACAACCAATTTACCAGCCTCACAAAAAATATGTGTGAACAAGACACTATTTGAAATGATGAGCTCTCAAAAAGAGCTTTTCTTTAGCTATTTCAAGACATGTGACTGCTAAACATTCATTACTGTCAAAGGAATGTATGCAAATCTGTTCTTTGATTTCTTACATTTCGTGCCTGATTACCATCATTAACTGAGCACCGATTCATAGAATTAAGCCATGTATCTGGTTATATATTCTTCATAATTTCAAACCAAAACCATTTCTGTACATGTCTCTACTCTGTGCAACCTATTATATTGTTTTAGGATACTACTACTACCACTACTTATAATAGTAAAAATAAAATGAGATAGCTAAAGTGCTTTCCAGTCTGCAATATGAATCAGGCGGTCAGTGAACAAACTGCAGATGGTCTGTGAGAATGCCATCTGAGCCTGAGACTACTAGCTGGCATGCTGAAGCAGGTATGAAGGAGTAATGGATTCATCACAAGTTTCATGACATGTCTTAGCAGCAACAGTGATGCACTTAGATAAAGCTGCTTTTATAAAAGCAAATGAAAAATACAGGTTGAATAAAGAGCATCAATGAGTGTTTAGGGTGTATATTAAAAATGTAAAAAGAAGATAAATACCATTTTCATAAAGAAAGCATTACAAGTAACATTTCATCAACCAAAACCGAGGAAATTTTCTCAGCAGCAAGAGAAGACTGGTAATTGCACTGCATCCTGTCAGAAATTAACTGAATGTTTACCTGTGGCTAAATATGTAATTGCCATTTAGCACATTATTTCTTTTCAATGGTTAATCAACGGAATTCATTGAAAATGTTAGCATGCAACATGTTAACAAGGCAAAGCAGGAATTTTAAAGGAGCTATATATATTTTTAAATAGCAAGCATAAAATGTCCCCACTAGCTGACATATCTCTGAGAAATCACACCTGTAGCTGTGACAGTCCCTGGCTCTATAAACAACACAAAATTGTTGGGAGAGAGGCCGATGCATTTTCAGCAAAATCCTCTCTGTCTGTGAATTGTGAATGTTTGGGTTATTGATATCAGGTTGGAAGTCAGGGATTGTAGAAAGAGTGTGTGGTTGAACTGAAATCACTTACAGAACCCTTAGGACCGGTTGTGTTTTGATAGTCCTGAAAAGGTTTAAGCGCTAATTTTGTCATTCATAGCACGTAACTGAGCAGTTGCATTCATGAACTTTTTATTGGATGCATCATGATTTGTGGAGACAAAAGGTCAGACAAAGCAGTGAGACGGTAGCCCGACAGATATCCAGGACTAATCCTTATATCTGCTTTCAAACATCGGTGTGCTCTCATGACCCAACACATAGCCAGACAGATGGATATTCACAGAATCTTCTGCTGGTGCTGAAAAATGTCATGGCTTGCTAGGCAAAGTTTGTTTTTGTTTGTTAAAAAAGATCATGTGACATGTACATCACATCTTTATAGAGGTCATCAACCCAAAAATCTTTTTTTTTTTTTTTTTTGGGGGGTGGGCATTTATTCCTTTAAAAGCAGAAGTAAACATCAGAGGCTGGATTCACAAAAAAATAAGTTTGTAAATATCATCCCTGCAATTCTTCAAAATTTCTTGAGAGCTTCACAATTTTTTTTAAGATCATCTTACTTTTTAAAATTAAAGGCTGTGGTGTTTTCTGATAATATGGCAGTTTTTAATGAAGATATTTTTCAAATCGATGAAAAATATATCAAGGGCTGTCTTTTTGCATTGCCTGCAGATTACTATAACAATCATAATAAGTATGCAAACTATTTTCATCGCAACTGGCTGCACAGTGCTCTTATATGTGATAATGCCGCCGAAAATTATAAATGCTAAATTATTAAATTAAAAACTAGGTCCATGTTAGAGGCATTTTTGTACAGTCATCACTGAATTTGCATCGTGCATAATTATGATCGATCATTGTTTATATTATCAATCAATGGTGTTATATTGTAAAGTTTTGCTTCAGAACAATCTTAAGAAAAAAAAACAAAAAACAGGAAGATTCGTAAGAAATGTTTTTGGGAGTACAAAATAACCTTAACTTTATAAATAGTAGATAATAAGAATGTTTTGTGAATTTTATGCCAGAAGGGAAACATCTTTTTTTTCGTTTTTTGGCAAAGCACTTATGTTTCTTGTGACAGCTTGTCCGCTTCCCCTCCAATCGTTGTCGTTCGGCCCACATGAAGGCTCACCACAGGACTGGCGTGATAATGTAATGCTGCTGGCAGCGTGTGATGAGGCACACTTGACGCTTATTGTGCCCTGTCACCGCTGCCATAAATCCAGCTTCAAGTCTCTCCTGTGCTGATCCAGCCTCCCCTTGTGCATTACAAACTGTCCTCGAGGTCAAGGTATGCTGCCACATGACAGGTCACCAGAAAGCCATTGACTCCCTGGCCTAGCCATGCAGGAACGTTCTCCTTTTAAGATATCCTTCTTTTAAAATTCCTACAGAAAAATGTCAAGGACAGATACTAACTTTAGAGGCCTTAAACATAACAAAATATCAGTAGGAGTCCTGGCACACATGTTGCCCTAGGCGACAACTTTCTGTGACTTTCTGAAATAGAAAAAAAAACACAATAAATTATCAAATAAAAAGCAAACAATTGTCTTAAAGGGAAAATTCAGCCATTTACTCACTCTCATGTCATTCCAAACCTGCATGACTTAATTTCTTCTGTGGAACATAAAAGATGGTATTTTGAAGAAAGTTTTAACTGTTTTTGCACATACAGTAAGAGTCAAAGGGTTTTTTGCACATACAGTAAGAGTCAAAGGGGTCCAAAACAACAGTGGACATCACTGAATATTACTGTATATGGACAAAAACACTGACAGTGTGTTTGTGTGTGTGTGTGTGTGTGTGTGTGTGTGTGTGTGTGCGTGCGTGTGTGTGTGTGTTTAAAATCTTTCTTTACTCAAAGAAGTAAAAAGTCATACAGGTTTGGAATGACCTATGTGTGTAAATGAACAAATTTGGGGGTACATTTAGGTAAATTTAACTCACACAATAATGTTTGTGTCATTTTTTCTGCATTTCACCTCTGTTCTAACTTGTTTCCTAATTTACCTCTAGCTTAATAAAAGAAAGAAAGTAGTTTCAATGTAGCTAGCTACTTTTTGATAGTAACTTGTAGTGTAGCTAACTACTCTTTCAGATGGGTAGCTGTAAATGTAACTTAACTACTTTAACTTACAAGTAGCTTATAGCTTGTCAAGCTACAGTTTCAGAGTATGAACACTGGTCCTGGACACATAATTTACGTACAGTAGTTGTAATTCATAGGCGGGGATTATGCTAATTGTGAATGACTGCCTATTTATGAATGATTGGAATTCATTAACATAGGTTTAACTAAGCGTTTGTGAATCCAGAGGAGAGTTTTCGGGAAGGTCAGTTTTACACGCAAATTACTTCAAATTTAATCATATATTTAAAAAAGTTTCATGAATGAAGCCCAACATTGTTATATTCATATTAACCCACCTAATATGAATGCTAGTAGCCTCTCTCACTTCAATTGGTAGACTATTCCATTTTTTTTTTTTTTTTACCTTGATTAAAAGTGAAAGTATTTAATAAAGAAATAGATTTCAAATAAATGCTGTTCTTTTGAATGTTCTACTCAAAGAATCCTGAAAAAAGGGCTCTTTGCTTGATACAACATTGACACATTTATAAGTGTGACTTAAAGAAAATTGTCCAACAGGCAAATGTTTTCGGATAGAGAGAGGAAAGAGGGTTGAACCCACATTAACGGCCCAACATACTGATTCAGGGCTTATGCATTGCCAACTAAATCACATTTCCAGCTAATTTATTTCAATGGGAGGATTAACAGAACATGGAGTGAATTAAACCAGTGCTGAATGAATAATAGTGTGGAACAATGTGTGGGCACAAAATACATAAAATTGTTATTCTTATCAATAACTTACAAAATTCTTCTACTGAAGTAATACACACATCTGGCCTGAAACTACTTATTACTCCACCCACACAAACATGAATATGAGTGAAAAGAAAGAGCAGAAGTAGTTGGTAATTTTACTTCCCCATATGGATTAATTACAAGCCAGCTCTGGAGACTTTCATGGCCTTTGCTTCTTCAAGGTCTGTCTCAATCCAATCCTTTGCCTGGTTTTCAGGGCCCCCTAATTATTCTGGGACCAAATTAAGATGCTGATCTTTGCACAAGCCATGGTCATTGGAGAAGCAATAGTGTTTAATAAGTATGCCACAGGTCTGCTTCTCTGAGAGGAATTCGATTTGATAAAAATGGTACTCTCTTGACAAATTAAAGTTCATACAGCATGTATCCAAATCCATATATTTCTGACATTGAAGTAAATGCTGTATTTATCAAGAGCCTTTTGTTTATGGAAAGTGCATAAATCTTGCATATAATTTCATTACTTATTACTACAAATGTGATATAGGCCAAACAAAATAAAGATGGAAGAAAAAATTGGTTCTTTTTTAAAAGACATTTTACAGTAACATGACAATATTTCATTACAGTAAAGGTTTTTAAAATATTCTTATGTTCACAAAGGCTGCATTAATTTGATCAAAAATATAGCATTTTGAAATATTTCAATTTTTAACAATATTTTAAATAGCTGATTGACTGATTGATTGATTGATTGATTGGTTAATTGGTTGATTGATTGATTTTATTAATTTATTTATTGAAAGAATGACTATACTCACAGTGAATACTTTCACAGTGAATATCAAGCTGGATATTCTCAGTTACTTAAATCTTAATCCAAAGTGCAAAAAGCATTGCAAATTATACTCTGTAATCAATCATGTAATGGAAATTCATATACATATGCAAGCCAAAAGCATCAGTGTAAATCATTTACCATCTCAATACATTTTTAAACCTCCCATCCTGCAAAATAACACTGTAATTGGATTTGATATCACCAGATTGTAATGGGTTCTTTCAAAACATTACAAGAGGTAATTATTTGACAGAAGTTTCAGACGAAACAGAAGCACATCAAAAACGGATGCAAAAAGACAACCATTTTTAAAAGTCAAAAAGGAATGTGGGCAAAGATAGAAGAAGCAAATCAGTCAGTCACAGTCAAGTTTAACTTGTCAAATGTTTGCTGTGGACTGGATCATTATGGGATATCTATGAGAACACACAACCTTCAGTTTAAAACACCACAAAAGTCATGCATAAAAACCATAAGCATATTAAACAACTCAAGCCGTGATTATCACCAAACAAGACTGTTCCTACTCCTCCAGATAATCCTATTAGTGAAAATAATCTTTGAGACTAAACATGAGGCAAAGGATCCTGGATTATAAAGCATTGGTTTCAGGGTTAATCCTCCAGAGTTAGCCTTTGCCTTTATGAGCTCAGACGGGTCAAAAAAAGTCAACAGTGATTGCTTGTTATTGCACAAATTTAACCCTGCATTATGGTTTAGGACTATCCCCAAAGGAAGCATAGTCAACCGCACATTAAGCGCTACACAGCCATTATACTATTCAAATGAGGTACTTGACTTTCACATTTATGGTACCATGATAATGAAAGGTGTGTGACCCACTGAGACTAACAATATGAGCCATCCTTAAACAACAGTGAACGGTCACAAACTGTACAGCATCACTGAACATCATCGGTTTCATCGGAAAATGACCAGCAGCGAGGGGAAGCTTAATGCGTTCTGGATGATATTTCATATCATTACTCAAAACAAATTCAATAAATATGTTAATGGCTTATGTGTAGGTGAATGCACTCCACTTTTCTTTAAACCGAAGAGAAAACAGGAAATTACTTGCACTGGATATTTATATTTGTATCATTGTTACCTCTGTCATCCTGACCCTGGGGGATACTGTTTGTTTGTTTATATGAATTGTTGAAAATTAAAAGTTAATCAAGTGAAATAATTGAATGCTGTTGAGAGGCAAAGTGAGGGAGGGAATGTACATCTGTGACATGGTTTTTCATTACTTCGCAAAAGCAGAGTTATCTATTAACAATGTCGTTCCCCAAATCTGTACAACTATGGGAATGACTGTTAATGCCTGCAGATGTGCACATTTATGCATTTACTTTCCACAAGGTTTTTATTAAGTAATAGATGTTGGGTAACATGGATACTTGTATAACTATAAATAGAATTAATACATACACTTCCATTCAAATGTTGGGGGTCAGTAAGATAAAAAGAAGAATTATTTTATTTAGCAATGATGCATTAAATTAATTGAAAAGCGACAGTTGTTTTTATAATGTTATAATGTTACAAAAATTTTCTATTTTAAGTGAATGCGTCTGAACTTTCTTTTGATCAAATAATCCTGAAATAAATGTATCATGGCTTTTAAAATATTGATAATAATAAGAAATGTTGCTTGAGCACCAAATCAGCATATTAGAATGATTTCTGAAGGATCATGTAACACTGAAGACAGGAGTAATGATGCTTAAAATTAAGCCTCACAGGGAAAAAAAAAAAAAAAAAAAAAAAAAAAAAAATTTTTCAATAAAAATTACAATTTTTTATTAAATAAATGCAGTCTCAGTGAGCATAAGAGACTTCTTTCTAAAACATCAAAAAAATCTCAAAAGATCTCAATGGATCAAATGGTAGATCAAAACTGTACAACAGTTAGCAGGCAGTTTTAATGTACAACACATGGAGAATTATTCCTGTAATCACATTTCAGGGCTGTGAGGAGACTTCTTCTGTACTGCAAGAGACTTTGCCTAAGCTTTCTTCTTCTTCTTTTATTTTCTACTTCTGTAATTACTTTAATTGGTATGTAATTGCTTTTGAGAAAAGGAATCATGAGCTGCTTTTTTAATGACTGAACATAATACAAGCACGTAACTATAGCACAATCAATGAAATTACCTAAGGGTGTTCATTTGTCACTGCATTTCAGCATAAAGGCAACGCAAATGAAATTCGTTCTGATATTAGCTTGCTTTCAAAACTAACCTGTTTGAAATCATTCACTAGCTGGGGGAAGGGGACCTCATTGTCATTCCTATGAAAATAATAACAAAATATCGGTATCTTGTGCTGTTAATCAAATCTGAATAATAATAATAAAAAAAATAATAAAAAAAAAAACACAATTATACCTCTTGACTAGCCCATATAAAATCTATAAACAACCCATAAATAAGTTTTCATATTGATTTCAGGCTATAATGTGCTGGTGCTGGGCTAATAATAATGTAAAGCTGCACAGTAAGCATTTTGATAGACAAAAAAGTATTAGACAGTCCATTTGTCAGACTTTATGCACATAACCACACTTCACTATGACCAAATGGTGTTGCCACAGAGAGTTTTTCTTGTCACTTGTATGCTCACAGCTTGTGAGGAGCTTCTGAAAATTCCTAAGAGCTCCTAAATTCAAATGTGCCTCTCATATCTTTACCTGTCAAGTACCAGTGCTGGCTGAGAGAAGCGAGAATTTGCACATTGAAAAAGAGGCAGCCAGGTGGTGAAGAAAAAAAAAAAAAAAAGCAAAAAGCAAAAGAAAAAGAAAGGTTTTCATGCCATCTCTGAAAATCTCCACTTCACTGAAGGACAATCATTAAAATAAAGAATTGTCGAAGTGTGTGAAGGTGAAATAGAATGCTGTCTTTGTCTTCCATATGGGCACAGTTTTGTGTAATGCCCTCCTGGGATTCATTATGTATATTCATTACTAGAGGGGGAGGGAAAGTTTCAGCAGAGACCCAGCTGCCATGCTCCAACTTCTCCGAGGTGACCTCATTTCGTCCCATTTGCAGGTGTATGGGTGGAAACACATGCCGAATGTCCTGGCCCGAACTCCTCAGTGGCCAGTGCTTACTCATTCAATTAGCCCCTTTGATGAAGTATACCATGTTGCTTACTTCAGCAGATGGTGAAATCACCAACAAAAACATGTCTGCTTGTGTCTAGACTTTCCACTTCTGTCTACCTGTAAATCTGTCTTACGTATCATTACTAACAGCTGTATGAGGTCTAAAAGCTAATGTAACTTTCCATGCATACAAGCTGCAAAAACATCAATTTAAAGGTGAAAAACTAACAGAAGAATGAAGACGTTTGAAAAAAGGGAGAATTTGCAGTATGACTTCAGCGAAGTAAATGGCAACAAAGAAGTCTGCAAACTGAGCAAGAGTGGAACGGAAAAAGGATTTATTGCCCCAGGCACTCGTTGCTTAATTAGCTGTATCTAAAAACAAACAAATGGAGGAGGAGAACAATGAACATAATGTCTCTTAATGCTTCCTAACACCCAAGGATAACTTTCTGTGATACATCACTTCAGGCTCTGAGCACCTCTCTCTTTATCTGCAATATGTCAAGTCAAAACCTTAATCTTTCTGCCCAATGAACTAGACCAATCTCTTTCCTTGTGCTCGAAGGTGATTGGTTCTTCTTCTCAGGGAAAGTTGTTTTGAGGTTAGCCCTTCCTTCAGGGCAGATAAACCTGAAAAGTGAGGTCTGGCTCATAAGTGCTAATATGGTCAGTAATACTACTACAAACACAAGAGTAATACTACTACAAACACAAAACTAAATATTGTTTTATATACCAATGTAGACAATACAAAAAACAGACTCTTTTTCACTGTTTTATGACAGTAAATATAACGTAAAGTGAATTTACAGTGAGATGCAAAAGTATAGTTCCTAGTTGAAAATGCTTCTGTTTAGCATTTTTTATCGAATTTACAAAATCTAGAAATAGTGAATCTTAAATATTTGCTTCTTTTACAATGAATTTTCAGTTTATTTCAAGAATTAATACAAGCAAAACAAGAAACAAAACACAAAACGAAACAAAATACTGGTCTTTTGAGATTATTTTAAATGCATCATATTTATTATAAATAAATAAGTACATAAAGAAATTATTTAAAAAAAAAAAAAAAAAAAAAAAGTAAAAATATGTAAGTATGCAAGTGAGTAAACAAACCAACCAACCTTTGGATCTCACTGTGTAATGAAACCTAACAGCATGTTCAGACACATTTCTCCAGCAATAAAAAAGTATTTATTTTTCTTCCACCAGTCTCTCTAGACTAAATAACATGTTGCTTCTCTACAGGAAACCCCTGCAACCCAACTGACATTATAATCTTGTGTGGTTTATATGGGTCAATGGCCTGTTTTCAGTCAGGCTCTGGATCAAAGGGCAGGATCAGCTGCTCCTGGCACTGCCCAGCTGGGGGCCACACTCTTCCAGTTCACCAAAGGTCGCATTCTTGGCCAGCCTGAGGTGCATCGCCTCTACTAACGGGCATCCACCCAATGCCAACTGCTGTGTCGGTATTGTTATATCACAGAGTCCAGGTGGCTCCACCTGCTTGTTATTGTGGCTTGGATGATTGTGAACAAGAGTAGATTGTGTCCAACATTACACCTGCTGCGTCATTCACCTGTTCTCCTTCCACTAGTATAAAGCCAATTTATGTAAAGATATGCAGCATTAGGCTGTCAATATTAATGCTGATGGTGTCCAAACTGTAGGTTTATTGATATTGACAGATCACAGTGCACTACCTGCATAGCTAATATCTAGCACAGACATCATAGTGGGCTACTTTAGGGTACTCACCTCTACAGTGGACTCCTTCATCAAAACCGTCCTCACAGTCTTTAGCCCCATTACAGAGCTTGTTGAAGTGAATACACTTTCTCGTCCCGATACACTGTATGTGATTTAGGGGACATCTGACTATCACCTCCACCGTACCTAAAGAACAGGAGAGAATGATGGTTTTCAAACACGTCTGGTGTAATTCTGGAAAAGCATATCATCTGCAGAGTTTCACTGTATTGTCAGTAATTACTTTAATAACTACTAAGACAGTTTCATGCAAAGCTACGGAGTTCAGACAAATGTCACTTGTTTCAATTTGCTAAGCTTTGAGGGATGCAAATGAAAATGGGAAACAAACCAGTTGACTGAATTTAGCTTAAAATGCACTGCTAACCTCAGAGTGATTTAATTTTGTGGCAAAAAAATTCCTTCAGCACCATTTCCTGTCTGTTGTTCTTTAAGAGAAAAGGCTAATAGAATGGGTACAGGTTTCTCATTTACAATTCGTCCTTTCTCTTACCTATCCTAATGAATGTTAATTTAATTAGCAGGATAAAGCCAATACATCTCATACTGTAAAAGTAAAGTTCTGCAATGCAAAGAGGTTGCAGAACCAGTTTAATCAAACAGGCAGTTGTTTCAAATGAGAAATTTACAAATAAATAAATAAAGTGTCGGTATGTTTTTTTTAAAGAAATTATATACTTTATATATATATATATATATATATATATATATATATATATATATATATATATATATTTCTAGAATTTATCAATTATTACTTTATTACTACAATAACACATTCAAGTTGATTAAACATGACAGTAAAGACATGTGTAATGCTACAAAAGAATTATTTTTCAAATAAATGTTTTTTTTTTTTTTTTTTTTTTTTTTTTTAAATAAATTTCTAAATGGAATGGATTTCTTTCATCAACGAATCCTGAAAAATGTATCATGGTTATCAAAAAACATTAAGCAACACAGACGCTCACAACACTGGTGATAACAATATTAAATGTTCAGCTTTGTCACTACAGGAATAAATTACATTTTCAAATTTATTAAAGCAGAAAAGAGGCATTTTAAATGGTAATATTATTCACAGTTTATTACTGTTTTGATCAAATAAATGCAGCTCAAACATACACACATGCACACGCACAGGTTTGTTTTACTATCTTAGTGAGGACATTCCATAGGTGTAATGGTTTTTATACTGTACAAACTGTACATTCTATCCCCTACACTACCCCTACCCCTAAACCTACCCATCACAGAAAACATTCTGCATTTTTACATTTTTAATAAATCATTGTTTATTAGTTTTAAAGCTATTTCGAATATGAGGACTCATGAAACATCCTTATTACGTCGTAATGCCAGTGTAATATCCATGTCATTATACAATTTTTTTTCCTCATAAATCATGAAAACAAGCAACAATCGCTAGGACTTATTTCACAATACTTAGGTCACTTTTTCATAACTATTCGCACAGTTCTCCTAACCAACTTTCATCTTGGCACAACAGTTAATTTCACATTCAAAATGCACTAAATCTACCAAAACACTGCATACATGCCTCAAATCGACTCATTCTCCAGAACTCTAGCAACGTTTTTCACACAGCAAACACACTTTGTCAGTCATAGAAAACTGAACTAAAAAAACACTAGCATCAGGTAGCATTATACGTTTGCTTTTGTAAAATTCCTTAACAAAACAATAATAACACTCTATATTGTTTATAATTCACTGCAGTTTGTTACATGAACCATGTTTACATAACACCACAAAATTATTCCAAAGCTTCCCCCCTTTGAATGGATGATAATGAAATTGAAAGATTAAAGGGTCATGAAACCCCAGAACACATTTTTTGAGCTGTGAACAGATATGTATAGGCTGCACATCATTGAAAACACTAAAGGAACTTATTAATTTTATTTAAAAGTTAAAATTTGTTATTTTTGCATTTTTCAGAGCGATTTCTATCTTCTGGTTTGAAAAGCAAAGTCGGAGCAACGTCACAAAATCTGACGTCACCGTGTACTACTGGCAGGATTCGGAGTGCTGGTTGGCTCCAAGTATGGGCTGGTCGAACATGCTGACGTCAACAATTTCTACATTTATTCATGACTTAAAGCTCATTCAGTCCAATCACTACGCTGTATTATGTATAAGATTATAAATGCGGTATTATGCATGAGGAAATATCACTTCTCTCGCCTCGGTCTTGTCATTCAGAGCCATATCGTTGGTGTTCGTTTCCTCAGTGCTACAACACAATGCGTTTTCCTGCGACGCAACCAGAGCAGAGGTTTGTGTGCATGTGGATTGTTTTGCTGTAATCTACCAGCACAGATGGAAAATATGTTCGCATGAGATCGCATTACAGCAGATAATTCAAATGGCACAAAAGTGCTGTTCATCACCTCTGCGTTCGGACATGCGAGCCGTGTGTATGTTTCCCTCAGCACAGCAAGCACAAATGAGTGTTTGTATTTTGCCCACGATGCGGTCAGAACTGGAGTTTGAATACAACACATGAAAAATATGATTGTTATGATATAGATGCGGAGCGCGCATATGATCGTTTCAGCGTGGAGCTCCTGCCACGTGGATCATATATCATATACAGAATAAAGTATCCGTGTTTAAAGTTTTTATTTCACACATTCTCCTGCACCAAACATTAACCAGCACGGTGTAGTTATGCACACATATTTCATCAAGTCTTCTTCAAATGAATTATATGTGCAAACTGGACACTGATACAGTGGTGTAAGCCTATCTGAATGCAACGACACGATTATTCTAATGGACAAAAGACTGATTCTGAGACTGCAGTGCTCGTAAACGTAATCAAAGTAGCCTATTATTAGCCCTATTAAATATCCTTTCGCATTTCTCCCCTGTGCTTGGGAGTTTGTTGTCATTTTCTCTGTGCTCATATATTAATATTCATCATTCTGTATAATGAGTGTGTCCTATGTCTGTGCTTTATTGGTTGTTCTCTCCTCTCCCCCTCTACACTCCCACTTTTCCAGAGCTTTACACATCCATTTTAACAGACTTTTTTGAGCTTTGAGGTGTGAACAACCAGGGTAAAACAGAGGGGTTTCATGACCCTTTAAAGCTTGTGTAGGTGTTCAGCTTCACCTAATTGCTTTGATAGTATTTGATTTTTTAGATTCTGAATATATTTAATTACAATATTACTGTAGAAATGCAGCATATTTCTGTTCTTTTCAGTTTTGTATTTGAACTTAAGTTTTGAAAACAGTATGTAAGCATGTGCAAATTATCCTGTAGGTACACTGAGTTTTGGAGTTTGTTGTGTCGAAGAGAGAAAAGAATTAATGTAATTTGAAAGATGTAATTGAATGCATTTTGTGCCAAAGCAATGATAAATGATTTAGCCGGAATAGATTTCTGTTGTGCTCACAGTGTGAAGAGTTTTGAAAAAGTGACCCAAATATTGTGAAATGGGTCCTATAGCGATTATAGAAAACTGTCAAATGAATATGTAGCCATAAGCATGCAAAAGCACTGCAGAAACAACATTATTCAGGAATTTACAAAGACAGAACTCCAGATAAACAATGAAGTTCACTAAAACATGATGCATACAGTAAATAATAACATTGCTGTAAATAGCCTTTTCTCCAACAGTCTGTAAATGCAACCACAAATGCAAATGTGTATACTTGAAGGTATTACTCTGTACTGTAAACAGATGCTTGCATGTAGGCTACGCTGCTAAGCTATTCTGAATCACTGTGAAAGAGTGTGTTTGTGTGTGTGTGTGTGAGCGCGTGAGTGAGAGAGAGACAGAGAGAGAGAGAGAGAGAAAGAGAGACGGAGAGAGACAGAGAGACAGAGATGAAGCCAAAGCCTCAGAGATGTCTATTGACACGGTTGCACCAAGCAGCTGTTTAAAGATTCATGAGGCACATAGGTGACCCTCATCTGCTTGAGCAGCCACAAGAACACATAAAACACGTCTAAGTGAAACATCGACTTCCATCTCGCACACTGTGAATATGTCACATTGCACCTTAACTACATTGGTATCAATTACCATAACTGCAACACAGCCACTTAGCATGAGATTTATAGCTCGTGTGACAGGACCTCTTACAAATCTCCGGAGTCCCAGTTTCCTCCGAGCTCTGATCCTACACCACTGAAAACATCCTCCGGAAGAGTCTGGGTTATTCATCGGCTTTCATTTAGACTTCATAAGATAAAATGACGCCATAATTAAGGGGGTCATTTAATGGGGGACTGTCATCCTTAAACATATAATAAGCGTATGATTTATTCGCCAATGCACACTTCTGCTTTCCAATAACAATAATTCTCCCCACAAAATTATCTCATTGTTCCCACAGACGTTTTCTTTTTTCTCAGTCATGGAAATGTGCCGAAACATTTTTTTTTTTTTAGACCACCTCTTTCTGAGCCCCAAGGATATTCTAAATTAAGGAAAGTCAAATGTAAGTGACCTCATCTTTGCACACTCATATTTCAAACGTGAGTACAAAAGGCAGGCTGATCAACCTCGTGGCTTTTCTTCAGAGAGCTGGAGGAGAAGATACAAGACAGGCTTTTCAATTAAAACGTCATTTGTGTCAATCCACGGCCTCTCTACATGCATACACGACTCAGCAGATTTAACAGTGTCAGAGGGATTTTTGGTCCCAAATATGTTGATTAATATCCGTGCTAATTTTCAATTAAAATTGTACAGATATACTGGCAAACATCTCTCTAATTATGCATTCATGAGGAGCTTTTCCATTATTCATAAGCAAATACAGCAGCAAAACAACTGAGGAAGCCCATGTCACATGCATTGCTCTGTTAACGCAGTTGAGTGAGGGGCTGTGACAAACTGTGATTATCCTAATAAAACTGCATTGTCAAATACAGAATCATTCCACTCACAAACTGATTGGGGACTAATCTAATCAGATGAGAGGGAGAGATGAATATTCAGGAGTTTCAGATGCACCATGCCGGATAACACAGATGGTGTCTGTGCAGTTGAAGGATGATAGGAAATTATTTCTCTTCACCCTGTACTGAATTAGAAGCCAGATAGCACTCGTGGCGAAACATCCTCCATCATGAGAAAACTCATGAAAGTGGAGGCGGAAAACACATGCTTATGATACTCGCATGTAGGAGAACTGTTAAAAAAAAAAAAAAAAAAAAAAATATTGGAGATGAGTAAGGAAGGAATAATTGACGACAGGCCAAGGCAAGAATGCTTAATTTTTCGATTCAACGGACCAGAGTCAATTATTCCGCTTATACCTTAAGACATTGTTCAGATGTTGTATTTCAAGATGTTTGTCAGGTTTTTGTTCTTAAAAAATGGTCTTGTGTGCATGACAATGTCTTGCGCATATCATCCTACGCTTCCGTTGCTAATTCCAAAATGTCATTTTAGAGCTAGTAACGGAGGCTTGAGCCATTGATAGCAGACTAATGTAGTCGTTAATGCAGTTATTAGAAAGAGAGACAGAGATTAAGCATGTGGTAATTAAAGAGTCTGTGCGTCTCTCAACAGTGTTCGGCAGCAATGTCACTACTAATAGCGAAACTGTAAGTTTACCTGCTTCAAGAACAGTGCTGTTATTACCTAACTAGTGAGAAATGTCAAGTAGCTTTTAAGTTGCTAAACTATTTTACTTTTAAAATCATCAGAGCAGTGCTGACAACACTGTGTGTGTGTGTGTTTGAGTGGGAAAGAGAGCAGGAGAAGGAGAGTATGTGCTTTTTGTACATAATAAAATGTAAGGTTGTGGCAAAATAACATGGGAATAATTTGTTGTTTTTATCCTATTGTTTACTATACTTATTTACTGGGGCAGTGTTCGTTTGCTGTTGTAGGTTGCAGGAACCTTTGAAATTACTAAAATCATTTGGCGAAGTAATATGGACATGGTAATGTGGTCAAAACCTGACTGGAGCTACTTTTGCCATGCATTTCCCTGAAAATAACTGCACACCTTAGCATTCAACAGCCCCGTAGTATAACAGTCTATATTAAATATGTTGTTTACATTTATGCATTTGGTAGATGCTTTTGTCCAAAACTTACATTGCATTAAAACTGATCATCTTATCAGTTCATACATTCCCTCAGAATCAAACCATGACCTTGGTCGTTACTTGACCCATAGTCTCAGACGTAATTTGGCTGAACGTCTAATGCATAAAGCACACAAAATTGGAAACACTTTGGAGAGTTTTGAAGTCGTCATCTGGTTGAATTCTACAGTATTTCCAAGAGACGTGTGTTGTGTTCTTTAACGGTCTGACTGCAAACAAAGTAGTCATGACTCATCACAGCAAACCCCCTCATGGAAGAAGAAAGCAGTTGTGTTTAAAACTGTGACAATGAGTGCCTATTAGGATCAACTTGACTCGACAACTAAATCCTATTTTAAATATGTAAAGCTCATGGCATACACTCTTTTAAATATGTCCAAGAGTTTTACATGCCGGTCTGTTATTGTATGGACATCAACTTTACATTTTCACACTCTTAAACATGACAATGAAATTAACTGCGATTGGCTGCTTTACATGTCAGTCTGACAGACTCTTGGGCGGCCCTTGGCCAATGAAAGCTGTCTCTGCTATGGAAGATCTGGCTACACAAGACTTAAGCCCCATGACTAAATCAAACAGATCACATTATCTTCTGGAGATTTTTGTTATTTTTATTTATTTATTTATTTATTTAAATTGGCCATCAGATATGTTGCAGGTTGCCCTCTGGGAAAAAGAAAACAAATGAAAAATTCAATTTCAGTCCTTACTGAATAATGCATTATAAAGTAAGGCTGAAGGAGGCTGAAATGCTAAATTGCTTTTCAACCTCCGGTGGTAAAAGAAGAGCAAGTCTAAAGTTTGTGTAATTGCATTGATACCTTTTTCCTATAGCAGTTTAAGTCCTCTTACAAATTCACACATTATCTCACTCAAATTCATTACAGTTCAAGGTCTTCTGCCATGCCAGCTGTCTGGCTCTGGTGTCAAAAGGCCTTCAGAATGAAATGTAAATACGCGCCTCAATTAGTTGCCTAAAGAAACCAGGAGTCTCAGGAAATCAAATGATTTGGACTGAACAATAAGCATACAGATGGAGTCTGCACTCTTGCTCCATACAAAGTAGGGCCCCAACAACTGAACATTTTGGATCATTTTGGCCTTTTCATTAACTTGCTGGAATGGCTGCAATGTCACTTTAAAGATAGTCCACTGCCAAAATAAACCCTTCCTGCAGTCCCTTTCCCTGTCCCTCACATATTGCTTTTAATTAAAAAACCATGGTGATATTTATCCACTTTTCTCAATGTGAAAGAGGAGAGATCAGCTGGGAGTTGCTAATCCATCTACTTAATGTGTAACGAAAGGCTTTCGTATGAAATCATCCATTCTGTCTCTTTAATCAAGGAATCTAAAATAATGAATTCTTTGAGGAAAATGATTTAAAAAAATTGTCACGGAAACCACAAGGGTTGACCAAATGCCAATTTCAGTAGTCAATACCAATACCTGAGATTTAAACAGAGTTATGTGTGTTGAGCATCAAAGAAGACAATACTACCATCTGTTAGTTTTGATTGTGCGAAAAAAACTACTTAATTTTAATCTTTATTGTGCTATTTTGAACTTCTGAGTTTAAATCCATCTTTGTGTCAACGTCACAGGATGCGTTGATTTGCTATAACAGTGGAATTGCATACAATAAGTGAGAGATGCATTAATGGATTAAAAATGAGTGTTTGTTTTCATGACCCTTTAAGAGCAGTCGGTTTTCTTAATTTCCGGAAATGTTGTACTTTAAAGGGGGGGCTCTTTAGGCAGTTCCTTTGACCTCATGATTCTCATTTGCTCTGACATGCACTGTGAGCTGTAAGGTTTTATATAGACAGGTGTGTGGCTTTCCTACTCAAGTCCGAATCAGTATAATCAAACACAGCTGGACTCAAATGAAGGTGTAGAACCATCTCAAGGATGATCAGAAGAAATGGACAGCACCTGAGTTAAAAATATGAGTGTCACAGCAAAGGGTCTGAATACTTAGGACCATGTGATATTTCAGTTTTTCTTTTTTAATAAATCTGCAAAAATGTCAACAATTCTGTGTTTTTCTGTCAATATGGGGTGCTGGGTGTACATTAATGAGGAAAAAAATGAACTTAAATGATTTTAGCAAATGGCTGCAATATAAGAAAGAGTGAAAAATTTAAGGGGGTCTGAATGCTTTCCGTACCCACTGTATTTTACCATCTTACCCTACTCTCCCCTAATGGTACTGTAAGTAAACTAGTAATTCCCACATGATTATGTGTATGGCTCTACCAATGTATGTTTGTATATCATCACTGACATTGTATATCAAACTCCCACATTAAACACTCCTAAAGTAATTTCTTGTTTACAGTAAGAATGTTTTCCTCTATCCTCCTTTCTGCAATCTCTATTTTCTCTCCTACACAGAGACACTCAGACACAGTATTTATTTTCCCTCCCTTGCTTTAGGTCAGTGACATTTGAAATGTTCAGTGCACTGGCATTCGAGAAAGAAAAGCCAGTTTAAAACTGACCTTGAACAGAAAAGCAAACTATCCGCAATACAAGAGGTCCCTGGGCATGTCTTTTGAGCTCCACTTTTACCAATATTTCTAAGAACCAAAGAAAAGCCTCAGGTCCAATACCCCAGTTAGACCTCAAAGACAACCCTATAGCTCTATCCATGGTATATGTGCTGTCTCTTTTTCAGAGGGGATAATCATATGGGTCTCCATATGGGGTTTTCAGAATTTGAGGTCTTAATATGGTTATTTAATACATCATACAGCACAAGAGTACAGGCCCCTAGATGCAACGTTCATATATATGCAAATAAGACTAATATTTGTGTTGCAACACTTTAAAGTGATTTGAAAGTATACCTCTTCATATAAGCTTGGAAGAAAATGAGAAAATCTTGCTGCTCACCTTCTTAACAGTTAGGGAAAAAAAACAACAAAAAAAAAACATCTCTTTCTTGCCTTTCTTCACATTTTTAGCTGACTTTAGTGTATACATCACATATATTCAACCATTTACAGCTGACCCTCAACTCTTTTTCACTGTTTATTTTAGCCACACTTCATGTAGTACTTGTGTACTGTAGGTGATGTGCAATGACTATTGAGCAAATTTGAGCAAATGTTTAGTTCAGTGACGAGTGCTAGATATTGTTGAATAAAGTCGTTATTTTATTTTTATTTTTTTCTGGCTCACAAAAAATATACTCCTCGCTTCATAACATTAAGGTTGAACCACTGTAGTCACATGAACATGATTTGAAAGTCTAAGTTAACTTGCTCTCAATGCAGGCCTCACGAGCCATTAGATTTCATCAAAAATATCTTAAATTGTGTTCCAAAGATGAACGAAGGTCTTACGGGTGTGGAACGACATGAGGGTGAGTAAATAAAGATAGAATTTTCATGTTTGGGTGAACTAACCCTTTAAAGTGATAGTTCAGACAAAAATTCAAATTCTATCATCATTAACTCACCTTCACGTCACTCCTACGTCACTCCTAACTTGTATTACTTTCTTTCTTCTGCAGATTTATTTTTTTTTTTTTAAAAAAGAATCTCAAAGGCATTTTGCAAAATAATACATGGGATGTGCTTAGTGTTGTGACCAATGGCTTTCATTTAAATTGAACCAAAGCTGAAAAGCTAAAAATTACAGAAAACCACAACAATATTCTTTTTTCTTCTCTGGCTTGTAAACATTGGTTATTTCCTTCAGGATACACAAATCTAGTTTAAATTCACTCATACAAACAAGGATTGAAATACTCTGAAAATGTAACACCTTTGACTGAGCAGCCACAACCCTTGTGGTTATATACAAACATGTCACTTGATTTCCTTGTTTCTTGCTGTTTATTAGCTGTTTTCGCTATCAGCCTCTTGTTGATGCTCTTGGCAACAGTACAGCAATCTGTCAAGTGTAGTGGCATTGTGTATTTTTCACTATCCTAAGAGAGAAGCATTGTAATTTCCCTCCTTTTACTCTAAGAAACTGCATATACCATTTACATGGGGTGCAGAGTTTGTGTTCTTAAAATTGGTTCCGAGAGGCAGCAGCATTCATTCCAATGTCCACCTGGGTTTATCTTCAAATGTCAAAGAGATTAGCTTCAGGCCACACTGTCCGCATTTGTTATCTCTACATTAGGACATTTTTCAACATGCCTTTCCTCCCACGTCCTACTAGTATGTGGCGCACTAATGAAAACACTTCGATTTATTGGATTTTAAAGACTAGGCGGTAATTTCAGATGAGGATGCGTTTGATTTTCAATGGCACAGCTGACAGCCTTATTAAGGTCTATGGATGACGATGATGATTTTGTGGCTTTGCCCAATTAAACACTCACATTTCAGATATTTGCCCATGTTTTTCTCTTTACTCATGTGCCATTCTAGATGATTAAACAAACAATGTGCTACTGTTTGATTGATGTTCACTTATATTAATTACTTAATACATCAATTACAGTGATATTCATCAATATAAATTAATAAATAAATACAAAAACAAACAAACACACATACATGTAATAGCTAAAAGTAGCTCCTAACTTGCCGATTTAGGAGAAACTCTTAAAAATAATGGGTGTGTCAGTCCTAATTTTAGGAGTCCTAAATTTTTGCTCTATAAGTATTTCACAAAGCATTTTATTGCTAAAACTAGCTCCTAAGTTTGTGAAACGTTAGGAGTAGTCAAGAGGACTCCTAAGTCACTAAGACCAAATCACAAACAGTCCTAATCCACCCAAAGACACTGTACACCATTGAGGCAATAGCGATAGAGTAGGGTTGTAACGGTATGAGATTTCCACGGTATGATAACCGTCTGAGTAAATATCACGGTTTCACGGTATCACGGTATACGGTATTAAATAATCAATTTTTATTTATATCATCAATTAAAATGACCAATAAATTAATTAAAATGTTTGTTTTCTCTATTCAGATTTCAGTAATCAAAAACAATCAAACACATTTAATAAATGATTATGGATTAGAACATGAACAACTTTTATTAATAATTAAAATTCAGAAATTCTGCCTTGACATTCTTCTGGCTTTTATTTTTTAATACAAATATTATCAAAACGATGAAAATGAAATTAACTTTTTTATTATTATTTTGAGAAGTACATTCTATTTAACAATCATAATAAATTTCAGTCAATTTCTTCGAGTTAAAAAGCGGTCTTTTATTTTGACGGGATGTAGTGAAGAGCTTTGAGTTTCAGTGTATTTGACAATGGTTTTTCTCAAATAAAATTATGAAATGCTCATTAAACGCTATCTCAGAGCAACCTTGGATATGTTTGTGTTCATGTCCTCTGATAACGAGACAGCAAACACTGAAAAAACAATAAGAGCGTCGCACATACTTGCATATGTAGTACAGGAAACGGCGCAGCTCATTCACGCAGACTGACACGCAAAACAAACAGATTTATACAGCCGTCTTTTTGTGCTTTAATATTCACAGACCCCGCCTAGACCATGTCACGATTTTATTTATTGTACATCTGCTTTCGTTTTATTCATTAGTCCAACAAATCGCGCGTTTTTACCTGACATCGCTGCGTTATACTGTACATTCCATTTTCATGACTGGATTCCGGGATTCCTTCTCCATCACGCACATCATACAACCTAAGTTATAAACGGAACATACCTGCATCTACACGGATGGTGTTCTCGAATATAGGTGAAAATGTTCAATGCGTTTCCTCCTTTTGCAGGTAAGCCCACATAGTTTTTGGATATCTACACTCGAGGACAGCCCCGCGTTTGTTTTTCTATATCTAAAGTATTCCCATAATGCAAATTGTAACTTATTTTTCAACGGGGCATAGAGATTAGAGATAGCAACTTCTGTCTCTGACATTGTCTGCTGTATGTGTGGAGCAAGTTTAGAGTGTAGTGAAGTAGAAAGTTGTTGTCTATGCGCAAGTGAAATTCTGCGTCTTATTTATTTTTTTACAATACTGTAAATAAGCAAATGTACACGATATGATAATCGTACATGTTCATACCGTGATATATCGTATATATATATATATATATATATATATATATATATATATATATATATATATATATATATATATATATATATATATAAAATAAGTGTATTTGGTGTGCTGTCCAAGGTGATTGAGGGCTCCGAGCTTGGAATTTAGCCCAAAGTTCTCCCTGTATCCCCAGCCGAGAGTGAGGAGCAGGGTGGCAGAGGGATGCAGAAAACTATCAAAGTAACTATAGGCGAGTTGGCTCTCGTCTGTGTATATATTCCTCCTCTCAAGCTGATTAGAAAGACCGTTTGAATGTGTTCCTCCCAAACTTTCTTTATAAAACGTAATTTGTCACTTCAATTTGGCATTCTGTTGAGATGCAGACTAGGGCAACATTTGTATTTTAAAACCTTTATTTTAATATGGAAACATGACACGTCATTCTACAATATGATTCTACAATACAATTCTATGATTAAATCTGACTCCTCCCGCATCAGCCAATCACTGTGTGTATACTCCATAGCAACGAGGTCAACCCCACCCTTACTCTTAGCTTAAGACTTTTCTATATTCCTTAGTAAAAGTTGGTCTCAGCAGCTTTGTGAATAGGTTTTAAGAGAAAACTCTTAGCTAAGAACGTTTACTGCTATTTAGGAGAACTCTTAGTGTTAAGATAAAATGTTTTGTGAATACGGCCCCTGGTCGCCTGGTATAAAGGGAAAAAAAATGTTGGCCCTCATCACTATCGAAGTTAACCATCCCCGATCTAAGTGTTTACATGCTTGCTAAATTAAATATAATACCTTTTAAGGCTTTAAATGCTTGAACCCTGATAAACTGCTTGCAGCCACTGTCCTGTAGAGTTTAGCTTCAACCCTGATAAAAAGCCAACTGCCTGTATCTTTCCAGTAATTCTGAAGACATTGATTAGCTTGTTCAGGTGTGTTTGATTAGGGTTGGAGCAACTCTGCAGGATAGTGGCTCTCCAGGACCAAAGGTGCCCATCCCCCACAAAACAGCAAGTAAGGTATAAGGTAAAGGCTCCGAGTGTGTGATCAAACCTGCAACCTTCCAGTTACCAGCACCTGAGCCTTAACTACTACACCACAGAATCCCTCCCTTCCTTATTAAGAACAGAAATTTCAATAAGAAAGTCCACGGGGCAGTAACATGCACAGAGCCCATTGTTTCTCACCATGTATTGGCATATATCCACTGTAAATCATTGGCAGGATTTAATTAAACTAATTCATCATCACAGAGTAATGTAATCAACATCCTATGAAATGGAGCCATCACTTCCTCCGCCAGGCTATGCCTTCCAAACGACCGCATGTTAATACATCACATTCAAAACCACTCACTGCTCAATAAAGTGTCCATACATCACACCAAAGCCCCTGCAGGAGAATCGGCACATTCACACTTCCATGCATTTTTAAACACTGCTATTCAGTCCCTTTCAAAAAACCCAATGCATTCAGAAGGCTTTGTGTTTGGATCCATAGTAAAGCCGATAGAATTTATATACCCCAATCTTTTGATGTCTGTTGTTATGTAGATCGTCCGTGCAGGCTCCATTCCAGGGAAAACACCTCAGTATTAATGTCATTCACATAAATAATGCATAGATTCTTTTGAGAAACTGAGCCAAAAAACAACTTCTCTGCAAACAATTATTTGTAAAGGACATATTTTACTGCATTGTTTTCGAGTCTGCCAGTCCATTACTCTGGGAATAAATGTACTGTACTCATGAACACAGAATAACCCTTGGATTTGTCCCAACTAAATAAAATCACAGGAGAACGCATTTTTGAGCTCAACACGGAGTAAAGAGATGCACAGATATACTAGAGAGGATCCACATACAGGAAATGATTCTGTGGTATTAATAATTGTAAAGATACAATTCGTATCCTGTCCTTCAGAAAATAGGCTACTGTTTGTGCTTTCCAGCATGCCGTTATTCCGACTTGCCTTCAGGGGATGATGGTAACCCAAACCGCTGAATGGATGATGAAATGCATGTTCTTTGGTGACTTTCATTGAATACAATATGACTGTTGTCCAATTTAATTGTCTACCACTTCCTGCCATCTTTAAGATGTTGTTTGTACTTTTTTCAATGTTAAAATGTCCATACAAAGAAAGTCAATGGGGTCCAATTTTATCCGGACCCCACCATTCTTCAAAATATAATCTGTTCAATAAAAGAAGTAAATTCATGTTTGGCGTGAAGTAAATGATGACAGAATTTAAATTTGGGGTGAACTATCCTTTTAACATGAAGGCACAACTATAAATATAGCTGCAAGCACCAATTAAGGGTTTTTTAAGCACTTTAAGAACTTTATTGGCAGGCGGCGGCTGTGTTTTCCGAGATATGCAAATGCAATCATCAACAATCGCGGCACCTTGGACAAAGACACTCTATGCCAGTTTTCAAGTCAATTGGACTGCCTGTTGTGTAGCTATAGCGGTTTTCATGTTATTTTTTATTTTATTTTTTTAATTTTACAGCACCACCATGTGGCCAGTCGCCACATCCTTTTTCACACTACCACAGACTGAGCCCATACAGTATACCAGGTTTGGTGAAATTATCTCATTCCGTTAAAGAGGGACAGCCCTTTTAGTAAAAGTGGCCACGCCCATTATGGAAATAATCAAAATTATGGAAATTTTGACTTTCCATAATTATTGACAATTGGGGGGAGGGGGGTGATTAAAGCGATGCTACCTGACAAGAGAATACAAAAAAAGGCTGTTGTCTTCCCTTTGGCCAATTAGGTAGGAAAACTTCAACACCCATAAAGCACTGGGCATGTTGCCATCCAAGGCCACTCCCACCAGTCTGCTATGGATACGATTACCTGAGTCAAATACCACTTTGCTTTAATAGGAAATACTTCTTTGGGTGCAAGAATTCAAAGAGTAAATGTTTAATGGGAGTGAGTTACTTTTGGTAACTCACTGTAATCTGAAAAACCTCTGTGTTTGTAGTTAACATTTCAAACTGGATGACCATGAACACAATGTTTGAGGCCAAATGGAGACGGGAAACTGAAAGAAACTGCCATTCTGTAAGTTCTGCCCAACCCCACAATGCAAAATGTCGTTGCATACAGGTAAGAAGGTAAGAAGGCTGTTGCCATTGTGTTCCATTTTTATAATAACGCTGTTTAAAGAGCAGACATAGTACGATACAATTTTCAGTTATAAACCTACCCTTGCAATAAATGTTCTGTTAATAACCCTCTGTCACTACGACTGTCTGTAGGTGGGGATACTCTGTCCAGGTAACATGGAGAATGACTAAACACTGGACACTGCAACATTGTAACAATACAAAGCATGTTGAAAATCGACAAAGTTACACTTTAACATACTAAACTAGAGACCTATCTGAAATGCACAAACAGTAGCTCTAGCAAAAGCTGCTGAGAAGGAAATATACTAGTCATAATAGATGATCGGTTGAAACATGTCTAGAACGATCTTATAATGCACCTATACTTAGTTTTCTATTTGTATAACTGAGGATTTATTTGAAAGGGTTTTATACTGCTGCCACATAGCATCCAGACACAAATTATTCACAAAGACGAGGTGTTAGTTTCATCATTATTGCGGAAGGTGAAGGTCTCTACGCTATTGTGCCTCACAGTAGACAATTTCCCCACTGAATGAAAACCATCTGTTTGCTCTCCTGTCTCTAAGCTTAGCTTATACCAACAGAGTTCTCTTCGATAACAGCAGGGGGCTAATGTAGGCTTTAGTAGTTTGATGTCATCCAGAGGTATCGTGACAGCAAAGCTGTCAAGGTGTTGAAATATGCTCTTTTCACAAGGCTGCTGGTGACAAGCTAGTGATTTTGTCCCTAACAAAAGAAGCGGAGGAGTGAAAGAGAGAAGACGGCAGTGAAAGTCAAAGATCTGTCAAGAAAAAAAAAAGAGATTCTCTAACTATGGAAGCACAATATCTGCCAAGAAACACTGCATTTCAAAACATAGTATGACAAAATCTTTACAAACTCAATGTAACCAGACCTGATGTAGCATTAATATTATAGGGATGAGTGAATAAACAAAAAGAACAGTCAGTATCATTATTTATAATAGGAATCAAATTCATTCTTGTTAAGCAGTAACTTTTGAAGATAGAAAAAGCAAATAGAATCCATTATAATCACTGATGCTGTCTATGCTGGATACAGTTTACAGGTGCCCGTTCCCTTTACTCCATGCACTTGAGTCTGCTGAAAAGAGGACAAATGGAAGAGTAAATAGAAGCATAAAGGAACGTTCACTTTGATGTGTCCTGTTTAAATAACTCGTTTGTGCCTCTGTATCTTCAGAAGGATACCAGATTCAGGAACAAGTGGATGGTTAATTTTTAATGGCATCTTGGATTGCGTTGCTGGATTATATGTTTGTTCAGAGAATTTGACCGCAGATTGTTAGAGCATTGGATCTGACAGCCGCTGCATCACAAACCGTAAGTAAATGATTTCATAATGCTTTGTCTGTAAATGATGGTTTTATATGGATGTTTTCAAAACACTTACTTGTGCGCAATAGCAAGTGGGCATTGATACTGACATTAGCCAATCATAACAGTGACCATTTACTAACAAGCCTTAAAGGAGCCTTCAGACAGAGGGTCACAATGAAGGTTTAAAAAATAAAAAAAAAATATATATATATATATATATATACATACATACATATACATATATATGTATACATATATATACATACATACATATATATATGTATACATATATATGTATACATATATATACATACATACATATATATATGTATGTATGTATGTATGTATGTATGTATGTATGTATGTATGTATGTATGTATGTATGTATGTATGTATGTATGTATGTATGTATGTATATATATATATATATATATATATATATATATATATATATATATATATATATATATATATATCCACGGGCAACATTTGACTCTCGAGTTAGGGCAGCAAGAAAATTTTTTTTTTTTTTTTTTTTTACAGGTACAAAACGTCTTATTGTACCTGAATCAGCAAATTATTCACAGAAATTTTAAGCAAACAAGTTTAAGTTTGCTTGTTTATTTACTCATTTAATAATTCACTTAATTTTATTATCATGGGAAATAACGCAGACGACGATATGTGAATACCCTTGCATTATTCAGCCTGAGGGTGGCACTTAAATGATGATTAACAGACTTTAGTACACATAACACATATAATCATACGCCGTTTTCACACCGCAAGCATTAGCGGTGCGTGAGCGTGAACTGCAGCGTGAGTATTCACACTGGAAGCATTTGTACAGCGTTACAGCAGCGGCTCCAAGCTGCATATAAAGTGAGCATTTCTTTACAAAGACAACTATAATGTTAACTATAGTGTTACTATTGTAACACTGTCTTAGTAAATTAAGCCACATTAAGCTTTTTCACATTAAGCGTTTTCATATTAAGCGTTTTAGAACGTCCCAGTGGCATATCCCAAAGAAAAAACATGTTTTCAGGATAAATAACGAGAGGGCCAATATCATGACGAGTATATGTAATCAATCGAGAAAAGCAGATATCGTTATAGCGATTAAAATACGATTAATTGTGCATGAATATTCACCTGCCCATACAGATAAACCGTGGCTGCGACAGAAACTGAAAGTAAAAACTATATTTCTCTTGTGGCCAATAGTGAGAAAAAAATAGTATTTTTCGTGAATTGAGAAGTAGGCTATTTCGTGTTAAACAAGTAGAATATCTAACTAATCTTTTATTTTCCTCACTCACAGCGCGTCGGTTATGCGGTGATGCGCTATGATATTGCGGGGCATGGGGCAAATGAATTGCAATATTAATTGAATAATAAAAACAGCATAATAAGAAGAAGAATAATTTAATAGCCCTGCGTGCCCGTCCGCTATGCCACTGTGAAGGGATAAACGGTGTTCAGGCACAGCATCAAAGCGATTACCTGTTTTATCCTAATCAAATCCACATGTATGGACCGTTCAATGTTCAGTAGGCTACTGCAGTGTATATATGTGAAAATAAATTTGCATTGTTTATCCTTTTGAATTAGGTCAGCTGTAACCGGGAACACTTCCTATAACACCAGATGTACTCGTTACATCAGAAAAAGAATGGCATCTACGCTAATATTAGTCTTTCTGTTTATGCCGAGGTTTACCGTAGTCAACCCGATCTGGGCCGTATCCAGCTGAGACCAAGGACCAAGGACCGGCGCCTTGACACGACCACAACGCAGCCCTGAAGTATCAGCAGAGATCGAGTCGACTAGATCATCCATTGTGAAGACATCATCAACACGACAGCCAGTGCCACAGTTCCTCAACAAACCGTCCATACCGGCATGATGAATACGATCCTCAACTGGACACGACCACAACGCAGTCCTGAAGTATCAGCAGAGATCGAGTCGACTAGATCATCCATTGTGAAGACATCATCAACACGACAGCCAGTGCCACAGTTCCTCAACAAACCGTCCATACCGGCATGATGAATACGATCCTCAACTGGACACGACCACAACGCAGTCCTGAAGTATCAGCAGAGATCGAGTCGACTAGATCATCCATTGTGAAGACATCATCAACACGACAGCCAGTGCCACAGTTCCTCAACAAACCGCCCATACCGGCATGATGAATACGATCCTCAACTGGACACGACCACAACGCAGTCCTGAAGTATCAGCAGAGATCAATCGACTAGATCATCCATTGTGAAGACATCATCAACACGACAGCCAGTGCCACAGTTCCTCAACAAACCGTCCATACCGGCATGATGAATATGATCCTCAACTGGACACGACCACAACGCAGCCCTGAAGTATCAGCAGAGATCGAGTCAACTAGATCATCCATTGTGAAGACATCATCAACACGACAGCCAGTGCCACAGTTCCTCAACAAACCGTCCATACCGGCGTGATGAATACGATCCTCAACTGGACACGACCACAACGCAGCCCTGAAGTATCAGCAGAGATCGAGTCAACTAGATCATCTATTGTGAAGGCCTCATCGACATGACAGCCAGTAGCACAGTTCCTCAACAAACTGTCCATACCGGCGTGATGAATACGATCCTCAACTGGATGGAACTGAAATAAATACTTTGATTGTTGTGATCCTATAAGACTGATAATAGCAACCCGAATCGTAACAAAGCACTGTTCGCCAGAGGAGAACTGGCCCCCCCGACTAAGCCTGGTTTCCCAAGGTTTTTTTCTCCATTTTAACACATATTTGCCACTTGTTTGCCACCTGATGTCACTGATGGAGTTTGGGTTCCTTGCCGCTGTCGCCTTTGGCTTGCTTAGTTGGGGACACTTCACTTGACATTTGACTTGACATTTGATATGCAACAGTATTCTTGACATTTATGCAACAGTGCTTCTGATCTGCTTGCATTGACACTATTCTTTAAGAGCTGCTGTGCAGCCAAAATGTATGTACCAGTTATCAATGTAAAGCTGCTTTGACACAATCTGCATTGTAAAAAGCGCTATATAAATAAAGGTGACTTGACTTGATCTTTCATTAAAAAAATTCACAAAATTATAACCTATCATCGAAGTAAAACAATTGAAGGTGGGGGGAAACTCACATTATGAAATAAATGTTTTTCTCCAAAACACATTGGCCACAATTATTGGCACCCTTTTATTCAAATCTTTTTGCAACCTCCTTTTGCCAAGAGAACAGTTCTCACTCCTCTTTTATAATGCCTGATGAGTTTGAAAAACACCTGACAAGAGATCAGAGACCATTCCTTCATGCAGAATCTCTCCAGATCTGTCAGATTCCCAGCTCCATGTTGGTGCTTCTTTTCAGTTCACTCCACTCATTTTATTTAGGGTTCAGGTCAGGGAACTGGGAAGACCATGGCAGAAGCTTCGTTTTGTGCTTAGTGACATTTTTGTGTTGGTTTTGATGTTGGTTTTTTATCATTGTCTCGATGGAAGATTCAACCACAGCCCATTACAAGATTTCTAGCAGAAGCAGGTTTTGATTTTTTATCTGTTGGTATTTGATAGAATCCATGATACCATGTATCTGAACAAGATGTCCAGGACCTCCAGCAGAAAAATAGGCCCACAACATTAAAGATCCAGCAGTATATTTAACCATGGGCATGGGGTACTTCTTATCCATGTGTGCACCAAATCCATCTGGTGGGTTTGCTGCCAAAAAGCTCTTTTTTAGTTTCATCTGACCATAGAAGCCGGTCCTGTTTGAAGTTTCAGTCGTGTCTCACAACTGAATATGCTGGAGATTGTTTCTGGATGAGAGCAGAGGATTTTTCTAGAAACCCTCCAGAACAACTTGTGATGTAGGTGCTGTTTGATCCTTTTTTTTTTTTTTTAGGCTTTCTGAGACTCAAGACTGAAGTAATCTCTGAAGATCTCCAGCTGTGATCATTGGAGGGTCTTTGGCCACTCAAACGTTCCTCCTCACTTCACATTAGGACAATTTAGACACGCATCCTCTTCCAGGCAGATTTGTAAGATCTTTAGTTGATTGGAACTTCTTAATTATTGCCATGATATTGAAAATGGGGATTTTCAATGCTTTAGCTATTTCTTACAGCCACTTTCTATTTTTTGAAGCTCAACAATCTTTTTCTGCACTTCAGAACTATATTCTTTGGTTTTACACATTGTGATGAATGATAACGGGAATTTGGCCTTTGTGTTTCCTCATGTTTATACTCCTGTGGAACAGGAAGTCATGGCTGGGCAATTTCATGCTCCTAGTCACCCTGGTGTGCTAAAAAAATGTAAATATGAATAGGAATATATTTCAGAGATATTTTACTCATAAGAATTTATAGGGGTGCCAATAATTGTGGCCAACGTGTATTGGAGAAAAGCATTTATTTCATAATGTGAGTTTCCCCCCACTTTCAAATGTTTTCCTTCAATGAAAGGTTAGAATTTTGTGAATATTTTTGAATGAAAGAGCAAAAGGATAAACAATGCAGATTTATTTTCACAGCCACCTTTGCTCATATTTACTAAGGGTGCCAATAATTGTGGAGGGCACTGTATATATATATATATATATATATATATATATATATATATATATATATATATATATATATATATACACACACACACACAGGTGCTGGTCATATAATTAGAATATCGTGAAAAAGTTCTTTTTTTTATTGTAAATTATTTTTAAAAAATGCAACTTTCATGTATACTACATTCCCTGCATGTTAAGTAAAACATTTCAAAAGTTTTTTTTTTTTTTTTTTCTTTTTTTTCATTTGTTGATTAGAGCATACAGCTAATGAAAGTCGAAAATCCAGTATCTCAAAATATTAGAATATTTACATTTGGGCTTCATTAAATGACCATCCCTACAGTATAAATTCCGGGTATCTCTTGTTCTTTGAAACCACACTAATGGGGAAGACTGCTTACTTGGCAATGGTCCAGGAGACAATCATTGACACCCTCCACAAAGAGAGTAAGTCACAGATGGTCATTACTGAATGTGGTGGCTGTTTACAGAGTGATGTATCAAAGCATATTAAATGCAAAGTCGACTAGAAGGAAGAAATTGGGTAGGCAAAGGTGCACAAGCAACAGGAATGACCACAAGCTTGAGAATACTATCAAGTAAAGCCGATTCAAACACTTGGGAGAGCTTCACAATGAGTCAAATGAAGCCGGAGTCAGCGCATCAAGAGTCACCACACTCAGACATCTTCAGGAAAAGGACTACCAAGCCACTTCTGAAACAGAAACAACGTCAGAAGCATCTTACCTGGGCTAAGGAGAAAAAGAACTGGACAGTGAACAGTGGTCGAAAGTCCTCTTTTCAGATAAAATTAAATTTTGCATTTCATGTTGAACTCATGGTCCCAGAGTCTGAAGGAAGACTGGAGAGGCACAGAATCCAAGCTGCTTGAAGTCTAGTGGGAAGTTTCTGAAGTTAGTAATGATTTGGAGGGGCGTGACATCTGCTGGTGTTGGTCCATTGTGTTTTATCAAGTGCAAAGTCAATGCAGCCATCTTCCAGGAGATTTTGGAGCACTTTATGCTTCCATCTGCTTTATGGAGATGCTGATTTCCTTTTGCAGCAGGACTTTAGAACCTGCCCACAGTGCAAAAAACACTTCCAAGTGGTTTGCTGACCATGATATTACTGTGTTTTATTGGCCAGCCAACATGCCTGACCCCTGAATCTATGGGATATTTTCAAGAGAAAGATGAGAAACAGTCGATCCAACAATATACAGATGATCTGAAGGCTCAATAGTGCCTCAGCAGTACCACAGGCTGATCACTTCCATGCCACACTTCACTGTAATTTGTGCTAGGAGCAAGTCATTTGCTGTAATATGTGCTGCCGACCAAGTATTGAGTGTACAAATGAACATACTTTAAAGAACTTGAACTTTTCTGTTTTGAAAATCAATTTTTTGATTGATCTTAGGAAATATTCTAATATTTTGAGGTACTGGATTTTGGACTTTCATCATCAAAATAATGATAAAAAAAAAAAAAAAAAACAGTTTTGAACTGTTTTACTTTACATGTAGGGAATCTAGAATATATGAAAGTTTCATTTTTAAAAATAATTGAACTTTTTCCCGATATTCTAATTATATGACCAGCACCTGTATATATATATATATATATATATATATATATATGACAGAAGTCCAATAGAGTGTGCACAGACTTTGAAAGGTTTGCGTGCTGAACTGTGCACGAGATGGAGCAGGACACGGAAAATGAAGTAAGGCCTGGCTATAGTCTACCCGCGGCATGAGACAACTTTTTTTTTTTTTTTTTCACACACAACACAGAGAAACATCTTTCTAATAAACCGACCAAACTGCCTGTCAAGTGACAGACGAAACTGACAATGATTTTATCTTTTTTAAACAAATGAAAGGCAATGTGGATAAACATTCACAGCCACGATGTACAGAACACTCTCAAAGATATAGAAGAAAATAAATAAAAACATTTTGGATCAATAAACTTTAAATATATATATATATATATATATATATATATATATATATATATATATATATATATATATATATATATATATTAATTAATTAATATCTGCAGAAAGGCCACACTGCAGATAGATATACATTTCATATGTCGGCAAATCAAATTACATTGTCTAAATTGCCTGTGCGAGCAAGCTTTAACTAATCTACAGCGCAACATTGATGCACCAAAAAACAAAATAAATAAATAAATAATTTAATTTAAAAAAATATATATATATATATATATATATATATATATATATATATATATATATATATATATATATATATATATATATATTTATTTATTTATTTATTTATATATATATATATATATATATATATATATATATATATATATATATATATATATATATATTTTTTTTTTTTTTTTTTTTTTTTTCAAACTTTAATTTACAGAGTTGTATTAGAACAGAATATACCGTTCTAATAAATAAAAATAGCCTATTTAAAAAATGAAATATGATCAAGTCAAACTGCAAAATGCCTGTGCAGGGGAACATATATTCAAACACAAGCCAGAAATAGTTCAATTAGATAACTCAGAGTGATCAAAAAATAAATTAAAATTAAAGAAATTATTAAAATGACGAAAGTATAGTTAGAATTGTCAACTTGTCTCTTTAACTGCGGAGACAATAAACGCTAAACTGGAGTGGCAGTCTTTTTAGCTAAACATTAAAAGCATCCAAAAATCATATTACAAGCGGCTGAAATAGTTTGAAATCACTTGTAGCTACCCTACCTGATTGAGAGACAAAAATCCAGTCTTTCACGCGATCTGCCTGTGTCCGTTTGAGTCTTTTCAAATAGCGCGCTATAGTCAGCTCGTTGGCCGGCAGAAGCGCGCCGCAGTGTTTGTTGTTGTTGAGCAGTAGGACATGAGCTGTTGGCACAACTTGCATTATACGTTTTTTTGATCATCTTTTACCATCATCTTGCAACCAATTGTACACTTTATCCCAGACATTGTTGAAGATTTAATCCCCGCTGTAAAGATGCTCATCTGCCGGTCACGGATCATGGAAGTGAAACTTAAATCGGTCACAGGTTGGATTTATTCACGCACATTAAAAAATATTTATTAAAAGCTTCTTTATTTTCACATTTTCATTTATAGTATTAACATAATAGGCTGTATATTAACCTATTGGGAAAGAACCGGTATGTCTATGTAAAATCAGATATTGAGTGCCCCCATCTCGTTTCATAACACCTCTGTGACGAGTCGACTGTGAGATTGGTAGTCGAATCAGGCTCCTCCTATCGAAGATTCGAATCGTCGACTATTCAGGGTCACCCTTATATATATATGTATGAAATGACCCAGCTATGATCTTATGAGCTAAGATACATATGCACTGGGTAAAACCTTCACATCTGACTACGTCTCAATTTAGAAAATAAAATCAAGTCTCAACCTTATTTAAGCTGCACCCAACTCTGCATGCTTCACACACAGACAGTGAAGAAAGCTTTGCCTTTGTTTGGTCTGTCTGTTTGTTTGCTGCCCCCAAGCAGATGGCATCATCCACAGGAAGTGAATCAGCTTGGCTCTCACAGCACAGAGGCTCCCACTAAATTAAAAGGATCATCTCCAAAGCTCCCTGCTTACATGCCAAACCCCCTGGATGTCTGGAGTTATGATATATATGCTATACACAATCACACGCATATATTCAATACATTTTGATAGCCACAATAAGGTGCTGAAAACACATTTTACTCTTTAAACATATACCACTTCATGCTTTTGGAGTTCTGTTGCCTGTGGGCAATTTGTCATGATTTTAAAGGCACAGATTTGGTTTTGAAATTGGTAGAGACATTTTAAAATCAGCCTGTACAGACACATATAAACAACAATTGAGCCATTTTATGTCTATATATGTGGGCTGTAACTGTATCTAACAACTGAGAAAATGACATGAGAATGTACCAGCATAATGAAATTCCTTGATTTTTTATTTTTTTTAACTATGTCTTTCTAATAAGCTGCTTTGATTTAGTGCTTGTCTTGATGTTGTGAGACACAACAAAATCATTAAAAAAATAAAAATAAAATCAGCAGCTTGCGCTCTGAATTTAAACATTATGCTCGTTTCCAGATGACAAACTGTCCTTAAGAATTGCACAATACTCTCTCCTAAAAACAGTCCAGGGCTGATGTATTGTTGTCATTTAGATAAGAGATCTAATGCATTTATCTAATGCAATGCTAGTGCTACCCAGTGTATTTTCTCTTCCAAAATGTACTGTACATGCCCTCATAAAACACAGCTCAAAAGATGTTAATCAAGTTAAATGTCACCTGATGATCTCATAAATGTCCCCCGCACAGTCTATTTTGCTAGCATTTCACTCTGTGCTCAGAGGCAGCCGTTGAGGTAAATATTGCATAATACAGAATGCCTGTCTCTCAGCTCAATAACAAGATGCTATGCTACATTACCTCTCAAACCTCCTTTCTGCAGGTGTCAGTTCTCCAGGGGAATAGGCACATTTACTCTCCATTTATTTCAGTATGAGGGGCCATAAGAAACTGCCCTGAGAGGAGTGCTCATAAAATCCATACGCATTTCTATGCATCTTAGATTGAAAGCGACAACAAGCTATTTTTGCAAGACCACCCCTTAATTCTATGCAACCCCCATCCAATTTTGTTATATTGTGAAATATGCTCTATAGCTTTGGGGTCAATTGTGATTAAGCCTAGGACCCTCAGTGAACAGAAAGACAACGGCCCCCCTTTACATGTTGTATAAAACTGAATGTTGCCTTTTAATCACAGCCTTAAATTCATGTACATTGTTCAATATTAATCAATGTATATTACATTTTAATTTTACTGAATAGATGTTAATGTGAAAGGGACAATGAAACATTCACCTAATTTTTTACTTCTTTCTTAATGTTTCTTTTTTTTGTGTGTCTTCTTATGTCTTCTTATTTTTCATATATTTTTGCAGCACTTCTCTTCCCAGTCTGTCAGTAACGATTTTAGTTCTGGTCTCTATGCCCCTCCTGCCAAAAAGTGTGATGTGCTCTGAATGGTCGACTGAAACGATGTGTTGTGATTGGTCAACCGCTTTGAGCATGTTTCGGAAATGTCACGCCCCTTACCATAACCACGAGTTTTAACATACTACTAACTCAACTAGGCCTCACACCCCTCTTTTTTGGTGTATGCCAAAAAAGTAAAGCATTTAGTTCTGGTCTCTTTAATGCCCCTCCTTCTGAAAAGTGCTCTGATTGGTCGACTGAACCAGTGTGTTGTGCTTGGTCAACTGCTTCGAGCATGTTATACCCCTTATCATAACCACGAGTTTTAACATATTAAATCAACTAATTATTTAAATAAGGGATACTGTGACGTATTTGTTCCCGGAAGAAAACTCGGGGGGGATGGTTGGGGATTGAAACTGCCGTCTGGGGGATGGGGATGAAAAAAAAAAAGAACAAAAAAAAAAAAAAAACCTGCCATTTTCTTGTGTCCTGAGTAAAAAAAATAATTCATGTAGGCCTAGAGCTTGTAAAAGTTTAACCCAGGTGCTATGAAGTATAGTTGATCAAAGAAGGGTTTAAGGGCCAGTAATGTACAATTAAGTTGACAGATGTCTAAAGAAAACAGCTGTCATCTCTTCAAAAGCAAGAACATCATGTGCTCGGCTTGTGGCTCACAGCCTGCATTGCCTTCCGAGTGTTGTGAGTTAATGCTTTGCCCAGAACAAAAATGAGAACAAAACAAAAATCAATCTCTCTCTCTCTCTCTCTCTGTTCAATTCAAACTTCAAGGGAAAAAAAGAGAGTAGAGCAATTTGTCACTGAAGCATGTCTTTGTATTTCCTAATAAAGAACTGCACTCAAGACAAAAGGCGAGAGCAAACACGAGCACTGAAATGACCCATATCTTTTTTGTTAAAATCCTAAAAATCTGTTCTTCAGTGAGCTTTCAATCTTTCCGCAATTCCAGAGATACAGAGATTATTTTGGCTGTATGGTCATTCTACTCATAACTCATGTCAAAACATTCACTTTACATTCTCCACTGACCAAAGTAGCAGCACGATGTTCCTGGAAAGCTCCAAGACTGTCATCGCAATATGTTTTTTCTTCATTACAGGGAAGTGGGCTGTCTCCCAGCTCCCCTGATAACCCAAGATGTCGAGCTGGTCCCATAGGGAAGCTGGATGGCCAGCCTATCCAGGTTCCCGCTGGCCATGTGGCACTGAAAATGTGCAGCTGCCCTTCCCTGGAGGCCCTGGGAATGTGGTGATTACATTTCTCTGCGGTGGCAGAACTTGGGCATGCCAAAACTAGAAATACGCACAGTCCAGAAACTGGAACAGCAAAAACAATAACTATACGATGAAAACTAAGGACTTAATATCAGGTAACAGCTATAAGCTCAGATATTGAAAACACTCCAGGTGAATCTTATTATAAAACTAAGAGGATTAAGAGATGAAGATAATAATATGAAGCAACTGGAGACATGTATGCGCGTGGAGAGGCAAACACTTCTATAGTATGACTATATTAATAGATTCAGTTTCATGAGAACAAGTAGACAGTCATTTAAGGTGTTGTCAAGAAAGTCTTACTTGAGGATTATTAGAAGCGACATAGTATAATACAAACAGTCCCACTGTGTGGGATACATTAGTTAGAGCTGTACTCGACAATTAAAATAGTTTTCATCAATTTTGAAGCAATAAGATGCTTGGAAATTTCAATTAATTTGAAGATTAGTCTGAGTATTAACCAATGAAGAAGAATGCCAGCTCTGTCGCAGAATGATGGGAACCCCTGGTATTAAGACTTGTATGGCTTAATATAACGAAAAGTATGTCTCTTACTGAAATATGTAGTAAACTTATGAAAGATTTATGTTATTTAAAAAATCCATGACATATTTGGATAACAGAGGGCGCCATTTTGTTTAGGTGCACAGTACGTTCTACATCAATGACATCAATTGGTTGCACTTGGTGAACTACTGACACTACCCCGTTGCTATTTTTACCGCAACACAACTCAGAATATAATATATGATGCCATACTGTGCAGCTTTTGGTCTTTGTTCTCTTCACTTTAGCCCTGATGCCTTTGAGGCTTTTAGTAGACCACAGCTGAAAAGAGCTTACAGTTGCTGATGGATATAAGTGTATGCTTTAACCGCCACGGCCTGTCATGGAGCCTGATGAGGGCAGCCTATAACACAATTGTCTCGATTGAGACAAACTGCATCAAAGCTTGTGTGTGCTGTGATGCAAGGGATATCTGTGATAGCATAACAGTAGCATGTTTAACTGTGTTTAACTGTGTTTAACTGTGAGTAATGCATTCAGGAGACATATCACACAATTTTTACATGTCAAACATACAACAGTAGCTCGAACAGCCACAGAGACATTGCACGTCTTCAATGTTTTCATTTTGTGCTCTGGCTCAAATTGAAAAGGCTGATGTTTTAAAAGGAACCCCATGGATATTAAGACTTGTCTTGTATGCGTTACTAGATTACTTTTGCACCAAAACATACAGATGAAAAGTATCAAAGGCATCGGGGCTTAAATGGAGAGAACAAAGACGCAGTTAGGAAGTTTTATTCATCCACATTCTTCACAACTTCCCATTCTTTTCTCCTTCTATCGATAGTAAAGCAGTAAAGACTTACATCACTTCTCTTGTGGCTCATCGACTGAAAATTACAACCAAAAGCTGCACAATGTGGCATCGTAGTTGTGTTGCGGTAAATTAGCAATAGGACAATGTCCTCACAGCTTAGTGAGTGCAACCATTTGACGTCATTAACACAGAACGTACTGTGCGCCTAAACAAAATGGCACCCCTCATTGTCCAAATATGTCATGGATTTTTTAAATAACATCTTTAATGGGTTTTCTATTACATATTTCAGTAAGAGACATCGTTTACGTTCTATTAAGCCATACAAGTCTTAATAACAGGGGTTCCCTTTAAATAAATGTAGTCCTTTCTATGAAGAGTCAAAACTAATGAAGTGTCCTGGCCTAAAAAGGTGAGAATAAATTAAAGCAGCCAAAACAGAAAGTGAGGAAAGCTGTGTGTTTTTTTCTTCTTCTTTTTTTTTTTTACATAAGTTAACCCCTCTGGTCAAGTAGAAAAAAGATAGAGGTGAAATTTTGATTTGACATTTTGACATTGACTTTTTCTTATGTGCATCTTCCAATCCTTGGCAGCTGTATATGATTGGCCCTTTCTAAATACATAGATAAATACATAAATAAATTACATGATAAAAATTGTGCACAGCTTTCTAGATTAAGAGGGCTGCACAGCTTACTCACTGATCGTACCCCACTATCGTAAGCAAAACGGTAACCTCAGGGTGCCCAATATGCACAAACACATGAATAAAATTACCCATGCCAGTGGAGTGCTGTTAGTACACTCATGCGATAGTAGTCTGTGATGGCTTCCATAACACATTAAATTCCACTGCACATTTTGTTGTGAAAAGCTGATTGAAATGCATTTCCTATCGATACATAATCTATGATAATGAGCTCCTCAAAATCCCCATGATAAATATGCCTGGAATCCATTCTAAAGCATTATAAATAAAACAGAGTGAACATGATTAATCTAAATGATAATAGAATACCAGTGGTGAGAATAGTTGACCCACTGTGCCTAGAATCTGTAATAAATTAAGCTCTTCTGGAAATGTCTTGCATCTACAGGAAGCAATTGGGCGCACGGCTTTAGCATAAACTGATCAATCTTTTCATGAATACAATTAAATATTAAAATCAGGACATTTCATTTCTCTAAAACGCCCAGCTATCATTCCTTACACTTTGTATGTGATGTGCAACCTGGAATTAAACAAGGTAAGGATGTGCAGGATGTGCAGGGTGATGCTGATTTTTGGCACATGGAGATATGGGAATGTAGAGATGTTTCAGAAATAATGATCTGTTCTGTGGCATCGTGGATTGGTGTAATGGTTACTTACATTTGTCCAGAACCTCATCAGAACCATCTGGGCAGTCTGGTTCCCCATCACAAAGCCAGTTCTCGGACACACAGGTCAGCTGGTCTCCACACAAAAACTCTCCAACGTCACACAAAATGGGCTCTAATGAGAAAAGGGGGTGGGGGGTGGGGTGGAGACAGAGATGGAGTATGGAATGAGGTGCAATACAGTCATCAAGTGTCTAAATTACGTGATTGTCTAATAAATATAATGATTAGTAAGCACATGTGAAATGCATGAATTCATACAATGATTCATTATAGTGACATGAACGTAATGACAATTCATTTTACTGAACAGCCAGGCAGGAATAATCTGTAATCAAGTTCAATTTCAGTTTTGGAAACAACTTCTGTCCCTCACAAGTTTTTTTTTTTTTTTTCTCCATAATCTGTTGTTATGAGTACAACAGCCTTGCAGTGATGTCCGACAATATTTACAAGAAAAAGACTATTTGTCAGATCATCAAGCATCAGGTATCACTCAAATGGGCCACTCATTCCACTTCTAAATCCCTGAATTTCCAAAGTGCATCATTGCATCATCATCATCCAAAATGATCCAATTCCAATTACGGTTCCAAAATGTTGAGGCAGGAATGCAAGTAATAATTCTATGCACCACCGCTCTCTGTCCTTGCTATGGCTCACCACCACAACACGCACACACACAATCCCCGCCAAGCAAATTCAGTATCAAGGGACAGAATTATAAATGTCAAACGGTTTCATCTTGCTCCCGGTTTCTCCCTCTCTGTCTTTCTCAATCTCTCGCCATCTCTTTCAAGCTGCAAGCCTCAAAATTAGGCCACAAACTACTGTATATAGACAGATTTTATCACTACACCTCTATGTTTAGTGCTGATAGTGGTCCAGTTTGGAAATTGATTTTCCTCAGTATTTTTGTCTTGGTTTCCTTTACAAATATATTAACATTCTTGAACCTTGATACATTAACTTGAGAAGCAAAATTACTTAAGATAGTAAGTCTTATTTCTGAAAAAAAATGCATCAAAATTAAGAGACTTCATGCTTAAAATAAGAAAAAAAATGTATTTTGTTTATTTTGCTTAACTGTTTGTCAGACTTTTTTTTCTTGTTTTAAGCATAAAGTCACTTAATTTTTTCTGTATTTTTTCAGAAATTGTATTTTGTCATTTTGATTCTCAAGTAAAACAAGACAAAAAAAATACTGAGAAATAAAATCATTTTTTGAGTGCAGGGCTGTTTTTAGTTGGACATCGCACTAAATCTACAGTACAATAAATCTACAGTGCAGTATTTCACTTTTAAAGAAACCGAAAAATCGATGCATGAAGTGAATGTATTGGTAATGAAAAATCTGTCATTTACTCACCTTCATGTTGTTCCAAAACCTGTATGAATTTCTTCTGTGAAACACAAAAGATTATTTTAAAAATGGCTTAGTGCTATGTTTGTTCATACAATAAAAATCAAAGGGGTTCAATGGTGTTTGGACCCCAATATTCTTCAAAACATTTGTGTTTCACAGTCATACAGGTTTGAAATGACATGGGTGAGTAAATGATGACAGAATTTTCATTTTTTGGTTGAACTTAGTCACAAAAAGGAACTGAACAAAGCCCTATTAAACATGGCATATGTGTTTAGTTATGTTAGAAATATACAGACACACATCTTAAGATGCAGCAACATGGGAATTCAGCACAACTGATTTCACAAGTTCATCACGCATAATTTGAAAATCCCAAAACTGTTATCGCACATCTTACAATAAGAGGCACCGCTGCATTCCTCTCCAGCACGACTGAAGATTAGTTCTATGGGGAAGAATGGATCTGGCAAATTGTTCGAGAGGTGGGTTCTTCTACAACTGATTCAGTTTCTTTAGAGTCACAGTGGCTCTGAAACTCGGCTGGTAATCTGGCCCGATTCAATTCAATGGCAGCTACACATCAGTCAAAAAGCAATTACAGGGAATATGATGATGGCTGCCCTCTGTCCTTCATTCTTACTAACAAAAACAACAGCAATTCTGCTGCCCCGAATGAATAGTGACGGTGATTTGATAGTTGTAGTGGCTTTAAAAAGACATGTCTATATTTTCGGATGAGTGGTTATTGAAACGGATTTCAAGCCAAACTTTTTTGCCTAGTATGCCTGGCTTCATATTTTGCAGCAAAATGTTGACTGACAGTTAAAAAAAAACTTCACCTAAATCAAATTCAACTGGAGGAAAAATAACCAAGGAGAGGAATTGTTTGGCTACACAGTCAGGTCTCCTGATAGAAGATTTCCCAAGTTCAGTCTGAAGGTATCTTTGCAGCTGAATTGGTTAACATTTTTTAGAAGCATTCCATTTACCCGAGGATACTGTCTTTTGCAAACAGCACAACCCCCCCCCCCCCCCCCCAATTTGAATTATTGGAATGACCGGTGATGCCCATTTACCTTCCCTTTTACCTCAAGAGGCCTTCACTTCTTGACTTGAGTGTTTGATGCTTCCACAGCTCTCTGTTTCAATAGATTCTCCACAGACAGTTCAAAACACGCAGAAAGAAAAACTGCATGAAAACACTTCAAACCTGTCAAGGAATAAAATCTTGCATCATTTGTTTTCGGAGGCAAAAACAGAATTTACATCTGAAAGGAGCAAATGCTATACCGAACTGCTAAATGTTGTGGTCATTCGGAGATAATTTCAAACAGAAATGAAGAAGGGAGATAAAAATAACAACGGAGCAAAATGCCCCCAACTCTTTGATGAGGTAGCAGTAACCCATTACCATAACAGTAGGAAATGTTCAGTGGAGCTTGGACTGGCATGCTATTATGAGCTTTATTTCTGACACAAGCTGCCACCTCGACGAGAAGAGAACTTTGGCTCATTAAAGCTCCTCAGCCTTTGTGATTCCGCCAGCTTTCGATACGTAACACCGTGACAGGGTGCTGGTGAATAGAAGAAATGGCCTTCAGAACTCTGGATGGAGGCTTGCCAATCTTGTTTGATTAGGAGAACAGTTGTCTGATGCTAGGCGCCTACGCCACCGAGTAAGCTGAAATAATAATAATTTCCATGATGTTGTTCAGTGCAAAAATATACAGCTTCCCATACAGCTAAAAGCATGTAAAATATAGTTCACGGTAGTGTTCAAGTCGAAATATATTGCACAATGTACCTCAAGGGGTGAAAATTTTTAAAAAAAAAATTCTAATCTAATTTGGGAAAATTCAAAGTGTATAAAAATATATGAGAATTGTCCATTTAAATGCATTTCTCAGGCTATTATATATATATTGCCAATTATCAACTGTTTTAATATACTTAGGATAGTAAGCAGACAGGAAGCAAAGTGGGAGAGAGAGAGGGGGGCAGTTCGGGAAAGGTCCGAGAGTCGGGACTCGAGCTCAGACCGCCCGTAGCGTAATGGCGCAATATGTCAGTGCGCTGCCCACGAGGCTATAACTAGCTAATTCAGCAAATGCTAATTGGTAAAACAATGCTTTGATAAGATTAGCATAGCAATTGCTGAAAGAGTACAGCATTATAGAACATCTATGAAATACTAAAATTGGGATAGCAAATTATAACAAAGCATTAAACACTACTAAATCCCCCTCTTAACATTAATCTTGAAAACAACAACAACAAAAAACATATAACACTTAATTTTAACATTTATTCTGCCTTTCGAGTGTTATGGCAAAGCATGCATAGAAATCTCGGCCCAGTTTCAAGTAAATTTAAGTTTGTTTAAATTAAAAGAAACAAGTTCATAAAACTCAAAATAATGAAACAATTCAGATTACTTCAAATGTGTCAGTTTCAGAAACTCAAAAGAAAAAGACAATTCTAAATACTCATAAAAGTTCATTTGATTGAACAAATTTGTTTAAATTGAGTTTGCCTACTCAAACCAATTAATTATTTTGAGTGTTAGGGTTTGCGTTGTACAATTGTGAGGACCATTAATGAGCCTGAATCAATGAAGCTCCAGTATAACCTTCAAAAATGAATTACTTTGCATTTAATTCAAGCCTTAACCGGATGCTCAACAGCTGTTCAAGCTGCTTCAGTCTCATTATCTTTCCCACTGTTCTCTGTCATGCAATGGGTCCAAGACCGTTTCCTTACCTTGATTTCTGAACGCAGCTACAATAAAAAAAGACAACCTCCCAATTTCCAAACTCCAGAAAGTCTGCTGAGCCACGGAGACCATTAGTGTCAATTAAAACCGAGCTGACAGAGAAGAATTGTGTCAACAGCATGGAACTATCCACTAAACTTGCATCAAAAAGTTATTAGGTCGTGTAATTAAAGTTGCATTTTCATGCCAAGGTCAATGTACATAATATGTGACATTCTCCTAGTGGGATTTCACAGGAAATCTCGATAAAAGTCACTCTAAGGCTGTGAAAATCCTTTGAGATTAGATATGATCCATATAATGCCTCTCTGACACTTGTGAACGGATAAAAATTCTGCATCATAAACCTTGCGTCTAACACAAACACATTCAACCGTCATCTGCTTCTGTTTTTGAGCTATACAATCCAAGATGGCCAGTGAGCTGTTTAATTCTCACCTTGACATATACTACATGGTATTTTGATCTAAATGTCAGCTGCCTCCGTTTTGATCAGAAAACCGTGATTAACATTAATATCACCGGACACCTATTACATAAATGTCTTGAGAATGTCATTCGGCAGCAAGATTCACCCATATAACACCAGTGAATGTCAGTGCGAGCGCCAAACTATTTGTTCTGCTTCACTTTTCATTCATATTGATCTGCGTATCCACTGAAAAAAATCACATCAAATGGGGTTCACAGATACCTGCTTATTCTGCTTAAGGCTCCAGTTAGTGCCGATGTGCGGCTGGCCAGCTGAATTCAAGGGGGGAGGGGATAATGATGCTCGAAGGTACTGCACATTTACAAATTCCACAAGGCACTCCATCCAGGAAACACATCCTCTGCCAAAAGACCTTTACCATGGCAACTCTGAGCCAGTCTGACTGTGTGTAGCCAGGCTAGCAGAGAAATCAATGGGAAAGGACAACAGGGCCTTCATTAAGCTCTGCCTGACCTTCACTTTTCCAGTGAGGTCATTTTTATTTTCGAAACAACAGCGGGGGCATGTCAACAAATTATCAAAGGGAACACAGTCAGATTTTTAACAGCCATCGCCAGAGTAGCCGACTGCTTGGTATAATCTACCTTGTAAACAATGAATTATTCATGAGTGTGAGTTTAAATGTACAGTCCTCACAAGATATTCTTCCTTTCATGATGTAGCTTGATGCAAGACAAATAAAGGGCACAATCTGATTCTCCGTACTCATCAGATGGATTTAAACTTACAATACATCATAAGCAACTACGCGCTTGTATGCGGTTTCAGAGTTATGTATACAGTGCAAATACAAAAGCAGATGTGTCAAAAGCTATACTGCAAGGGTTCTCAAACTGTTAAACACGTCTGAAACATTTTGTGACTTAACACCGCACCTGTCTAGAAGAATTAAGCAACACACTTCTAAGTGGCGGCATTCTTTAGAAAACCAACCCATTTTACCATTTAGTTATTTAATTATTATTGACTGAAAAAATTGCTAAAAATAAGTGTGAAAAATAGATAAAGACAGTACTAGCAATTTAAGGGCACTCAGTCAGTCACACTCATTTTAAGGACCAAATATAGACTCCCATTAAAAAGTGTGGGACCAGTGAGATTTTTTTTTTAACAGGTTACTACTTTTCTTCAGCAAGGGTGCATTAAATTGATCAAAAATTACAGCTAATACATTTACACTGTAAGCAAAAATATATCTATTCAAATTTATTTAAAATAAATATTGTTCTTTTGAACTTTATATTTTTTTTTAAATGTAATCAACAAAAAATATTATATAACAGAACTGTTTTCAACATAGATAATAAAAATAATTGTTTTTGAGCACCAAATCAACATATTACAATGATTTTTTTTTTAGGATCATATAATAAATTTAATTTAATAATATATCAAAATGGAATAAATTATTAAAATAATTTTTTCACAATATTACTGTTTTTACAGTATTTTTTTTTTATTTTTTTATTAAATAAATAAATACATACATACATACAAACATACAGCCTTGGTGAGCATAAAATACATTTCAAAAACATTAAAAAAAGCTCACTGACTCCAAGTGGTAATGTATGCCTAACCTACAGCTATAAAATAGGTCTAAAAAGAAAATTTACACTCTATAAAATGACCGTGATTTTAACGGTAAAAGACTTTAAAAAAGCTACGGTGAAAAAACAGTTCAATGGTTTACAGAACGTTTCCATACTATTTACAGTGACTAACTGTAATAGATCTAACGGTACATTTAATGTAATTTTATGGTAAAATACATAAATTAACATTCCCACGATTCCCTGCATGACACTTCACATTTTATATATTTTCATTGAAATAACTCTGTTTCTTAGTTGCTGTTTTTTTTTTTTTTTTTTACAGTTATGTACATTAGGGTTTTATGTTACATCTAACGCTGTTAAATTAATGTTTATTGCATTTATTAAATTCCATGTGTGTTACCATGATGGTCTTTAGTGTTTGTGAATGAATGACACTGTGCGCACCTTCAATATATTAGTGTTGTCCTTCTCAGCTTGTGGAAAAGCTGCTTGTGATGAGCTTTGATTCATCATGTGACTCATCACCACTGTGTTTGGTGGTTGTCAGTGTATTACAAAGGTACAAAACAGATATTTCAATAGGTTTACATTACAGTGTGTAAAATAAACAGTTATGAACCATAATTATTACAATATAAACCTTTAAATTATACAGTTTTGAACTGTAAACTAACTGTAAACTGCTACTGCATTTTTTTACGGTAGAGTTCTGGCAACCACAGCTGCTGTTTTTTTACCATAAATTATATGGGGATTTCTTTTACAGTGTACATAAAAAAATAATAAAACTATATGAAAACAGATATGTCTCACAGAAAGCTTGTACACCACTCAATTCATCTTAGTTTATTTGTCCATTGCAAACGTTGGAGTATGTCTTCACAAGAGACATATTCAAGCTGTGAACAGAGATAAATCCAAAGAGAAGAAGAGAAGAAGTTTTGAAGAACAAAAAATAAATAAAAATTTAAATGAGCTTTTATTTTATAGTTGTAAAAAATAAGCTATAAATAAGGCACAGTTCATATAAATCTCCCATGACCTCATTTGCAGCTCTGGTGACATCTGTATTTATCAAACATCAGAATTGTACAAAATGTCTTTCATCCACTCAAGGTCACAATAACTGCTGACATTCTTAACAATGCTGAGCCTCATTTATATGTTTATATCCCTCCTCATGCCATGATTATCAATCAGGGAAGATAATGGGCACTGAAGCAGACAGTATGTCACTCCATGAGGTGAACCACCAGTCAAGGTTCCCTAAACAATATGTCTTCCCGAGGAAGCCGTGAAGGGTTCTATTCTCTCAAGATCATTGTTTCATTACAGCTAAGAAAGACTGCCTCTAAAGCACTGATAACAGAAAAGAGCACTCAAACAATACACTTCAATACACTTCAAGTTTTAATTCACACAATTAAAATTTTTTTTTTTTTTTTTTTTTTCTTGAAATCCTTATTACCCATTTTTAAGAAAGAGATAAGATCCTCAAATGAGCACTTGACAAAGACTTTTTTCATCCATTTTGGGCCGTTATTTCCAGTAGGAGTCTCCCGCTGTGTGGGAAGCAGCAGAGAGGGGCTGTGATTAAGATGCCCAAACTCTTCTGATATTGCAGCTTTGCAGTTTATCTGCCGATGAAATCAGCAGGTTCACGCAGCAGGAAATCTCCTCCAGAAGATCTGATTAGTCTCATTCCACTAAAATTGGAGAAGCGCATGCCAGATCTAAATGCAAAGTTAGCGTTACAATATCAAGTTGTAGCCTAAAGCTGCTAATGATTCTGAATCTGAGGTCAAAGATAATGGGTTATAACTGATGTTTTGGGTGAAGTTAATATGTATGTAATCATTACCATGCATGTGGGTGGTAATAAGTACAACTGAATGGGATAATCTTATAAAGTGTTTTGCCTGTATGCTGAGATCATTTGAAATGCTGCAGTATAATGTGGGCGGTTGTGAATCCTGAATTAAACCGCTGTTCACGCTCTCAGGTGTTCTGTACAGTAAGGGTTTATCCCCAGAGGCAGTACAGGAGGTTAAAACTCTGACTATTTCGTTTGTCTATTTGCATCTTTCCATATGTATGTCATTATTTGGATTCACAGTCCTAATGGAAAAAAAGTCACTTAGCTAATTTGCATAACCCAGGATACAGCAATTATCAACAGACCCTGCCGTTCTCCAGGGACTTTAGAGCTGTCCGCTCTTACCGTGGGGACAATTAACATAACTGCTTCATCTATTGGAATGCATTTAATCTAAGGCTTTTCCCCACCTTTTACAAGACCATACAAAAACTAGAGCAAATTCAGTCACTATTAAATCCATAAATGATTAGCTAAACTACAAAAAAGCATGTCACTTTTGAATTATGAAGCCCTTGATTTCCAAGCAAGGGCTGGGCTGGTACAGTCATTGCCGCAGGTCTAGAAGCTCAATGAGATAAGGAAATGATGAACGAACTAAAGAATCATTACATAGGGCTGAGTGTGAGAAGTTTTCTTCCCATGGGCCTAAAGCTTGCCTTCTATTTGTAATTACTTATAGTGCATTTTAGGATCTCATTGACATGCTGTGAGCAAAAGAAAAAGGACAACGTGAAAAGCAAAGCTTTTGTTCTGAAGAAAAAGTTTGTTCTGAAGTCTAAAAAGGGAAAAATCCACATAACCTCCAGAAACAGATACTTGTAAATGTGACTTGGGGGCAAAATTGCTTCAAAAGCTTATTGACAGAGGTTTTAAGTGCAGTATTGTCTGTATAAGATATGATAACAGCTTAGATCTTTTGACTAAAACTATTTAAAGAACTCATAATGATGTTTTTGAAGCCTGATGTCAGATTTGGAATGAAAGTATGCTATCAGGAAGTCCAAACTGTTTTGACAACCATTAATAGTAACAACGAGCCACTGAGTGTTTTTTGACAAAATCAATATTAGCTTTACTGTTATATGGGTCCAGTTAGACTCTAATAAACAAGTGGAAGAGCAAAACGAGGACTGAATGCCTCATTTAAATCCATCATGTGAGTCGATCACTGCTTTTTTAAAGCCTTATAAATTGTGAGAAAGGAGAGAGGGTAAGCTGGAAATGATTCAATCAATTAGCTACTGTATATCGGCTTCTCCAGGTAGAAGAATGGAGAATATAAAAGTATCTGCTGTGAAAGACCTCAAGAGAGTAGTAAAGTTTGACCTGGCATCAACTATAGAGGAAATAAAGTGATATGGGAGGCTGCATTAAGATAAGATGGTCCTATGCACAAGCACGATACGTCGAAACGGTGTACGTACGGAGCATGTGAGTGTTAAGGGTCATAAAGGCTCTGTCATGCTGAATGGCAATTGGCTGAATTGATTTCACACAATCTTGAACCTCGGGGCTCAGTATTGATCCTGCTAACTTTTGATTTTCACACACCATGAACACTCACACAACAGCCCATTTCAAATTATCCACCTTCAACAGCCTGAGGTAAGACAAAAGCAACTGAACTCCAATATCTCAGGATATCTCCAACTGAAGTTTTCTGAAAATTCAAATGCATGCAAACACAGTCTAGAAAACTAGAAAAGTAAAAAAAAAAAAAAAAAAAAAAAAAATTATACAAACAATGATGGGCTATAAATTGGAAAATGGCTATTTGCAATAAGCAGAAATGGTATCTAATTACAGTGGTCAGACTCATTACTTGACATGTGACCTTATACAGCCAGTTAACAATCTTGTTAGCTGCACTGTGCATTGTTAAAATGGATAATATCCAGACATGCCGATTCATCATCATTATAGCATGCAATAGCAGGTATAGCATCTAATATAAATACAGCAACAGCAGATGCATATGGAGAAATCTAGCTCCATTGTAATGGAGGTGGAGCTTCACTGAAAGATGATTCATAACTGACTGACATAAAGAGCTTTGAAATTTAATTAATTCATTATGTCGGCAAATAAATCTGTTAATCATAATGCATTCACACCACGGAAGATTACAATAATACTTGGGGAATACAACACAGTCAGAGACAAAACATTGATGTTTTTGAATCATGAGTGAATGATGAAATGCCATAAATCAGGATAAATAAATTAGAGGTGCAAGATATATTGCTGGCTGATTTGTTTGGTATAACTATATAGTTATACCAAATAAATCAGCCAGCAATATATCTTGCACCTCTGATTTTTTCACTGTGAGGTTTGTATACATATATTACAAACCTCACAATTCATATCATTCAGTTCCTGTAACGTGTCTTTTTGTGACTTCGAATGCATCTGTATTCAAACTGTGCGTGAAGTGGTGACAGCCCGGGTGCTACAGTGATGGTGTACTCATTAAAGGCCATGGAAAGGGTTTTGAAATCTCCTGGGAAACCCTTAGATGTGTGGATAAAGCTGTACACAGGAAAGGAAATATATGTCCTTTTCAACTAGTGTCAGTAGCCAACTTGTCTTTTCATTCAACACACATTTGCTTCACCAATGTTTTCCATTTTGTTCCCATTGTGCCAGTTTTGCTTGATTTCCACCCACGGCATCTCACTCTGAGCATATTTACTTTCTAAGTTTACATGTATTATTTACGAATGTGACATCTGGGATTGCTTCCAAATTTTCATTTTTAATATTTAAAACAACAGTTGCAGAGAAATATTCCTTTTGTTGTATCTGGACTGACATATAGTCCATTTGTAACATTCATTTTCTAACTCTGAAATGCCCAAAGAACAAAAATACCAAACATCTTGGATCTCTGAAAAAAGAGAGAAAGAAAATGATACGAAATTGCTACAGTAGGTCGTCATGGGAATATCATTAAAAAGACACAGAATTGTTTGGTACTTTAAGAACAACTTTCCGTGATGCTTTATTATCTAAGGCCATTTGTATAAACCCAATTTTCACCAAGCATTTCATATAAACCTAAATTTCTGATCCCCGCTGACATATTTATACTAATCAGATCTTGCAGGTAATGTCCTCTAACCCCATGCTCTTTATTAAATGTCTACTGCAACACATTCACAACATAAATTTGGTGCTGCATTTCCTAGTAATTGTTTTATGGGATAATTTAAAAAGGTTAGTACATTTCTATGAAGGTTAGAAAGTATTTTGACTGCACATCCTCAGAGATGCTCGCTAACCTCAACATTCCAACACTAAATTTAATAAAACCATTATCAAGCTCATTTCAGCCTATTCATTTGAGGCATATTAATTTTGCTTATAGTGGAATCAAATCATTCTTAGGAGGGGGGGGGGGGGGGGGTCGATGGGTGCTGGGATGTACTGGACAAATGCTTCTAGCTTCCAAAGTGGATCTAAAATAGCAGCCAAAAAGACCCGTGACGAAGCCTGTCACCGAAAAAGAGTCATGTCACTTCAGCTATTCAAGACACAAATAATGCTGTTCACTTTTTCCACCCTAAAAGGCTCAGAGAGCCTTCATGTTTTTTTCTCCCTGACAGGTAAAACCAGAATTATACCCCCTCAACCTCTGTGAACAGCAGAAACAGACATTCAATGGCTGTGTGATATGAGGGTCTGTTTGAGTGGGTTTGTGAGGGCAAGCTTAATAATGGTCACTCTTGTGGGAGAAAAAGCAATGTCATGGGGTCAAAGCAGTGACTAAAATGGTGGCCTAAGGAAAGTGTTCAAGAGAACAATAGTGGTTGATTGTCAGGCTGAGATATGTGCTAGAGCTAATGATGCCATTTAACTCTACCTCTCCCAGCCTTTTCTTTGTTACATGTCACCAAACTCCTTTAGAGGAGTAAGATTTACACTAATTACTAGTATAAATCAAAAACATCACTCAATGATGGCAGATTTGTGCAATTCCTGAACTAATTTGCAAAGTTAACTTAACTATAATCACTGTAACTATATTAGAAACTGTATATCGCTGAGATAGAACCCTGGTGTTACAATGTGAAACTGGAATGCCCAATACTGCAGCTCTACTAAAATAATTTCTGCCTTCCAAATAAAATAATCATCAATCGACAAAATCACTGCATTTGTTTTTTGTTTTTTTTTTACATGAAAATTGCACTCAGCCTTGGTTCTACACTGCACCTGGACATTAGCTGGACCAACGTGATTTGTGTGTTTGTGTGTGCGTGTTATTTGAGAGTAATAAACAACATTTATGATATGATTCATGTCAGATTTCATTGAAACACAATTAAAATATGCAACTGAAGTGTGGGTTTGGCACATAGTTTTTGATATTTCAGTATTTCCCCAATCATTGAGATCAAACTTGTACTTGCATGACTGAAAACAGCAGTCTGAGTGTATTCACAAGACAGCCTCGAAATGGAACTTTGACTGTATATCGCATATGTTGAATGTAAAAATCCTACAAATGAGTATGAGGGACATTCATAAATCTTGGTCTCATCTGAAGGCAGATCACTACAAATGGACAACAATATAACTACTTTTAAAAGAAACCAAAAGACTACTATAATTCAAAAGAATTATGCCTGTAGGGTTCATGAATTGCAACCATTTCACCTTTATTTATGTAGAGCTTTATACAATACAAATTATTTCAAAGCAGCTTTACAGGGATAAACTGAAAAATAATGATTCAGTGATGTAAACAAAGTTCAATTCTGCTGTAAAGCAGTTCTAAAAATAAAGTAGCGTCATTGTTCAGCTGAAGTCAGTTCAGTGTTGATTCAGTTCCGTTCAATCACTGCGTAAAGTTCATCAATTATGGAATGAGTTCAATTCAGCTATAAGCAGCTTTGGAGAAAACAGTGATGTCATCATCCAGCTAAGTTCTCATCAAATGGCCTCAGTACAGTCAATACATTCATATACATTTCAGTTTATATATGTCAGGAACATTGTCAGGGGAAGGTGAAGGTTGGGTTACATGGTTTTGACAGTGATGTCTTCATACTCACTCTGAGTACCCATTCAATGTCCACTTGATCAGCAATAAAACTGATGAGCTGAAATTTCTCCTCACAAAAGAAACTGGATTTCTCCCTTACTTATGCATTCTATTTCATAAAAGCCTGGTAGAATGTCTCCATACTTGACACAGCAAACGGTTGATTCTTTTTTCAGTTCAATTCAAGACAGGCATTGTACAGAGACATCTCTACACACTAAACCAACAGAAATTGTTGGCTTGGCAAATGAGCTACAGATAGATGTCATGAATCAACCTTATATATTTGCAAAATTATCAGGACAAGGCTAAATATTAGGGCTGGGCAAGTGAATGCGTTTTTATCGCGTTAACGCATTAATTAATTAACGCCGACAATTAGTTTATCGCACATTAACGTACTTTTTATTTTGAAAGTCCTTTGCTCACTGCGTTTAAATACACATAGACTACAACCGAATACAACACAAACCATGGGTCACAGGAGGGGTGGGATGTTTATCAGTAGGCTACTGGCTGCTTGGGATGAGCGTCATCACGCGTCTCAACCAATGAAAGCACTTGTGTGCCTAAGAGAGCTACAGCGCGAAAAAGAAAATATCTGGTGCGGACAGAAAAATGGAAAAAGGTACCCACTGCTTATCACTCAATAAAAGAATCACATTGCTAAGTGTTTATGAACGTTTTGATTTCGTTTGGTTTAATAATTAACATTACCTTTGCGAGTCTGACTCTCACTGCACTCGTGAATTAGCAGAACTTGACGGGGACATTCAAATGCTTAACAAACGCTTCATGTGACCAACAATTCTGTACATGTTTATTAAAGCATACTGTGTGGAGATACGCAAATGAGCCCAAAATATGAATGCAACACGTTTATATCTTAAACGGTTTCCTCTCATGTCATCTCAAGAAAACGCTTAATGCACTTTGACTGATATTAAAGATACCAAATTCTATTTACAAATAAAGCACATGCAGAAAAACGGATGACACCAAAATATAAACTTTCAGTATCACTTCAAATGCAAGCATTTTATAAATTTTCTTCATAACGGTTTTAAAAAGGTAGGAGATTGCTTAGTGTGGTTGTCATTTGTTAAAATAAATATAAAAATACAGTGTACAGTGTTCGTGTACGTCTGTCCGCTGAATTTGACCCATAATCTCTGATTCTCCTCATCTGTGATGGAAAAGGGGAATTACAATATGCTCGTTTAAGCATCATTTAAACGTTTCCAACAAATAAATGAATCGACTTTTCTCAGTGTGTTAATTACATAGATTTATTTGGATATTCATACGATGATATTCATACGATGGCTGAAGTAGCAGTGAGCGTCCAGCGTGCGACACGGTAAACAGATCAACACTGTAAACGAAATTCTACAAAACTTCAGTGAAAAAAATAAAAATAAATAAAATGATCATGCGATGCGATAAAATAGCTTCTATTCCATGCAAACGATACCATTAAAATGTTAACGTTCCACTTAATGGCAGAAACAAAACAAAAGGTAAGCAAGAATCCGTATTAATTTCAGTACGAGTAATAGAGGGCGATCCTGTCAAAATGGTGGCGCCGCCCCGGCATGCAACGAGGTGTGACGTCGGTTCATATTCTCTATTGCACTTTTGTTCATACAGCAGTACTTTGAAAGAATAAAATTACGCAATACACTACTCTTGATTTCATTATTGAATTTTGTGCATGCTGCGATTAATCGCGATTAATCTATTTAATCGTTGCCCAGCACTACTAAATATATATAATAGTAGTAACAGTATTATTATGAGAAAGAGGGTAACATTTTAGTATAGGGAACACATATGCACTGTTAACTTTGACTTTTCCCTCAATAAACTCCTAATTTACTGCTTATTAATAATTAGTAAGTTTGTTGTTAAGTTAAGGTATTGGGTAGGATTAAGAATGTAGAATAAGTTCATGCAGAATAAGGCATTAATATGTGCTAAAAATCCCCCTGAAATCAAAACTTTTAGTATGCTTTTAGCATGAATATGTTAGCCTTGATGTTATGAATAAGCTGGTGTGTTCCAAAACAATGACAAAATTCGCATTTAGGACATATAAGCATTCAAAACCTTATAGTCTCTCACTTCCGCTAAAATGGATCACGGATTTTCATGACATCACATCACATCACACTTCAGCTTCTCAACAAATCTTCTGTCCAATCAAATGCTCTCTAGAATCTGAAGTCCCGCCCTCTCCTACAATAGACATGCTATGGCTGAAATCAGTCATTTGTTCACACATTTAGCTTCTACATGGTGAATGGCACATAGTGCACTATATAGAGAATAGGGAATGATTCAGACAGTGTAAATATGCTTTCCATTCATGCGAATGAAGTCCATTTTCGCGTTAGTATAACGTGAACCACTGCAGCCCAAGCACTGTCTGCTCTGGCCCAGACCACGAAAGATATCAGACCAATTTAAATTATGCACAGAATGATATATTTTAAAGTGATATAGAGGAGATTAGGAGGAGAAATGTTAGATTTTAAAAGGAAACAGAGGTTTTACTGAGTGTAACGGCTCTGGCCGAGCTGTGATATAAACAAAACGCTATTGGCCATTTAAAAAAAAGGGGCGGGGCTGTTCGATATATCGCCTTTTCTTCCTGTTTCAGTTGAATTCACATCAACACATTGAAAAATTCTTCGCATTCCAAAACACTTCAGCGGGCCTTTAATAAGTAATAATAAACAGCCAATATTCTAGTAATATGCATGCTCATAAGCAACTACTTAAAAGACTCCCTCCAGAAAGGGAGTATATGATTACCTGTGTCTGGTATAGCTTTCATTTTCTAGGTCAAATCATAAATTCGTAAAAACAAAAAAATCGGTTTGCCATGTCATGTGCACTGATGAAAGTAATATCTTTGTTGTAGCATCCTTTCATGGGTTAAGGGAATTTCACATGAAAGGCATTAGGTCAATGCACTGATCTTTATGAAGTGTAGCATCACCTTGGCGCTACGTTGCCTGTCAGTTCAAATCTCCTTGTTTAAAACCTTGTTTCATTCCTTAATGAACCTGCATTTTTTAATTGCCTCAATGGTCTACTAACTCACTCATAAAGACAGTTCCTTGCCGCCACGCCACCTAATGTATAACACTGTAACCTGCATTGAAGCCGCTGAAAAATCCACATCACACAGAACGTTGCTCAATCCCAGGTATTTACAAAATATATTTTTTGTTGAATGATAATATTTAATGAACAATAGCCATTATACAAGTATAAGAAGTGTGTACAATAGAAAATAGACAAGCAAACAAGTCAGTAAAAAATAAGGTACAAAGGCAGCACTCTAGTACAGCATTAACCTTAAAAGAAAAAAGTTAAAGATATTATTTATTTTATAATAAAGTTATACAATTTAACTTTAACCTCTGTCAAAACTATTTGCCCAGGAACAAATATTAGATTCATGAGACCAAAGATTGCCCGTTAGATATACCCAAAACAAATTATGTCTCAAGTTTAACCACTACAGAGACGTCAAAGCCAGCAGAAAATGTCAGAAGGACTTGCCAAAATCAGGCTGTTCTTGGCAGGGTGCATGAGTGCTGACTGCCCGGTGACTACTGGACATCACAACTCCGAAAACGTAAAAGCGATTTTTCAAATAAGCGCTATCTTTATACATAAACTGCATATTCGGGGTTTAAACAACTACATTCAAACCTGAAAAACTCTTAAAACTACATTCTGTGACACAAAAAATAGTACTATTTAAAAAATTATTGTGGGTTTTGTTGCCTTTCGCTGCAATACTATATCCCTGCAATAACAGAGGCTGCAGTTTCAGGACAACGCTGCCTGTCTAGAACGTGCAGCAACAAGCGGAGTGTTACAAACGGTGAACAGGCCCTGTGCTGGAGGAATATTTCATGGTGCTGATTGCCTCTCAACTAAGTACTGTATATGTGTTTTTGTTTTTCCCAAATGCACAAACCTTCACTATTGTGGGTAAATGTAACAGGACTTGAAACACGCATTTGCTGTGTTTCATTTTAGGTTGTCATTATTATTAATTTTACAGTACATGCACTTGTGCATACTTACCTAAGCAAGTACTGGTTGTAACATAAGGTAAGTACATGGATTAAGGTTTAGGGGTAGGTTCATGGTTGGTACCTAGTTATTGCAATTACTATAATAAGTACAGCAAATCAAAGCAAAAGGGGGGAAAACCCCATGGAAAATTAGCTAATTCTTTTAAGGACCCAGGACAGCTATCTCCACAACTGCTTGTTAAATTCAAAACATGTTTCATATAAGCAGTAAGAACTGACAGCAGTAATATAACAGCTTCTTTAAATCATGCTCAAAAACTGTATGTTTTTTAGGCTGATCCAGTTCATTTCACATGTCCTTGTCTTGAGTAAACAAACTCTGACTAACCAAAATGCATGATTTCCATTCCTTCAACAGCCATAATGAGTGTTATAATTTCTCCCATTTATTTGCCTATGAGTTGCCCGTCCCCTCCCCTGATAAACTTTCTGCATCAATCACACTTTACTATATTAATGTTTTTTTGTTGTTGTTTTTGTTTTTTTAATAGCTTTAACGAAGCAAAACCGAAATCTTTCCAAGTGCCCTATGGAACCCCCTGGAGTACACCTACCCCTGGTTGGGAATCACTCACTCCAGAGGATTAAAAACCCAAGCATAGGAACTACATGCAAAACATCATAATTCACCCCACTTTGAAATCTGGATTATGCAATGGTCTTCTTAATCCTTTTAGTTATTTAAAATCACATTAGAGTTCAGATAGAGACGAGTGTTCCACACGGTGGAGTTTTTTCCCCCTCGTGTTGACACCCCGGGCGCTAGTGCTAGGACATTTATTTGTCAGATTTTACTCTTGATTTTTTTCACTTCCACTTTATTCCAGCCCTAAGCTGTGTAATGCTCAGGAGAGGTATCTAAACATGTTAGCTCTCTTAGAAACAGATATACCCCCTAACTCACTCAAATCCATTTAACATTAAAAACCTTTTTAAAGTCTCTTTCTTGCCATGGAAATGAAAATCCCCTTAGCTATGTTTCTAATGAGTTTATTCAATTAGCTAATGATGACCAGACTATCTACTAGTATTAGTACATAAAGTGCATGTGCACTGTCTAGACATAACATTTCATGTCCTTAAATTTCAATGAAAGTGTTGGTTTCTCTGCTATCTGACATATCTTTCAAAGTCAAGATAAATCTGCGCATCTTCTAAGTGCTTGGATAAGTTGGAAAAATTAGACACAAGAAAAACCCATAACCATACATATTCTGTTCCAAAACTAAAATCCAATAGATATAAGCTGCCTGCAGAGGCATTACAGGTGCACTCTTGATGCACTCTTGATTTTCTCCTAAACAAATCTCTCAAAATTTACTGCAATAAATAAATAAATAACAATCCAAAACTATAGGAAAGAGGTGAGAGAATTGTTCCATCAAAAGCAAATGTCTTTCATTTAATAATAATAACACCTGATAAGCCGCTGTTAGATACCTCAAAAACTTCAAGCACTGTTTACACTTTGTTCTATTGCTTGTAATAGGTTTCTTTGTTCTTGGTTTTAGAACTGTTTACTGCAAATTATTCTAAATTATTCTAAGTTAGGAAAGGCCAAAAAAGGTTTTGCATGCTCAAAGTCTGCCTGTGCATGTGTCTGTAAAACTTCAGGGTAAGGAAATACACAGCTAACATCGCCTGAGCCCCTCATGCTTGGTCATCATCTTGTCAATGTAGTTCATAATGCACTCTGGTCCACTGAAACCAAAACATAATCATTTAAACAATTCCCCCATATCCACTACAGCTGTCCTTTCAGACAAACATATCTCATGGGTTTCCTTTTTGAAAACCTCATGATGCTGCAGCTCAACTGCACAGCTGCTGTTTCATTTATGTCTTTTATGGTATTTATTTCATGCATAATGTAGCCTACTGATGGTGAATTAATCCAGTTCAGTATTGAAGCATTTAAAAAGAAAACTTTCCTTCCAAGGTTGGAGAGAAAACAGAAAAAAAGCAAAAGAAGCATGAGCTTGTGTATTTATTTACACATGAGAACAAAGCAAAAAAGAAAGACCTTCTAATTTGTACAAGTACATGGGTACTTGATAACAACGTCTATGAGCTTTTGAATCATCATACAAATGAATAAGGGAAGGTATCTATTGTAGGTAACTGGCCACTTTTTTTATTCACAATTTTTAATTACCTTCACATCTTCACATTTAAAAAAAAAAAAAAAAAATGGCCCTGTGGTGTAACAAACAAAATACATGTCCATTCTGCTTTTGTGAGTTCTTCATGTACTTGAAGTAAGAACTCACACATATTTGTTCTGGTCGATCAAATTTGACAAAAGTTTATCAAAATGCTTTTGTGTGTGCTGGAAAGTGTGATCTTAATGATTTTAAGCGGTCTCTTAATTTTTACTTATTTAGATGTTCCAATTCCATATGACCAGAAACTTTTTTTTTTCTTTTCTTCCAGTGGTCACTATTGAAACTTGCCATTTATAACTCAAAAAAGTGATAATTTCAGCTGAGAATTTTAACCATGGAAAATCTAGTATGGTCTTTCATATTCAGTCAAATAATGTAACTGTTGAATTACAGCAACTTGCCCTCCTCAAACTAATGCTTGATTATGTCAGTAGACATGTGAAACTATCCAGTGACAGTTTCTACTCTGAACAACAACAACAACAACAATAATAATAATAATAATAATGTCCATAACCTAACTAATTATTTTAAGGATGCAATGCAATAATTTGAAGGACTAAGGACTATCCACCAAAAACAGGGACATCCAGTCACCCTTTTCCATTTGTTCTTTGGTTTTTATGTCTTTGTGTCAAAGCCAATTCTATGTATCTAGCATCAGTTCTTCATTCTAGTGAGCCAAATACCAGGTTGGATTTATCATCCCCAGCACACGACCACAGGCAGAAACATGCTTTAGTAATCTCACACCAAGCGTCTCAGCTGCTATGGCACTTTGTCAGTGCCGCGAGGCCAGCGAGATTTACTGTGGAGTGAATCTGGGCTCCTAGTGGCCAAAGCTGTCCCATTTTCCCTGGCCTGACTGCACTGACCTCATATGATGAATGTGCTCTTCGGGGCAAAGAAGAACAAAGCTCGCCGTTATTGATGCTCTCAATTAATAATCTCAGACCTGCTGCTGGATTCATGCATAGAGTGTCCACCGCTGCCCCAAGCTGCTCCATGATATAGTATGGACCATACAGATAAGACACGGTGAACAATTAGAAGCCTAATTAAAAAGATAACTGACAGTACTTCTGACATACTGTTGAAATATCACATGTAAAAAATGTTTAGAGGTACACCGGCAAAGGTGGCGTGTGAGTGTTACTGATTAATGTGCAAGGAGTAATTCACTTGTGAGGCTCATTGCCATGTTGAGACATTGAGTCTGTCTCCTACATGCCAAAAGCCTGCTGAGAAAAAGAAAAGAAACAAAACACATGACTGCCTACCTACATCCAAGGTGACCATATATATATATATATATATATATATATATATATATATATATATATATATATATATATATATATATATATATATATATATATATATATATATATATATATATAGTTACAGAAGGACTGAGGAAATTCATAACTTCTACATGGGAGTTTTTATAGTCGAGCATTTCTAATTGTCTTAACTGTGTCACTATAGAGGTTGTTTCTTTAAAGGTAAAGTACCAAAAACTTGTTCTGAATTAATTAGACAGACAGACAGACAGACAGACGGATAGATAGATACTGTATATTGTTAGTAATATTTCAAGATGAACACTTAATGGACTGAAACAGCTTTACTTATTTATCCATATATAGTTTTTTAGATGTATCAAATATGATACATCAGGCTTTTGAGGAATGCAATAAACCATCACTTTATTGCATTGCATTATATGTTTTGCCCCCACAATACAAACTACAGAGCTTTGGACATAAAACTAAGCATTTAAATATCATCTTACTAAGACATTTTATTGGGAGATAAAGGACCAGATTTACTAAATGGGGCAAATTAGTGTGAGAGCGCAATTCCACAAATGTGTCGATGGGAGTGGCAAGTTTTGCACGTGATCTACGGCTGAGGTGCAAATTAAAGCTGCGTTCACGTCACCTCGTATTTACCGGTATCTTGAAATGACAACACGTGACATTATATTCGGAGCTGTTCACGTCCTTTTGGTCCTTGGACTGGGAATTATGCTTTTCCATGGCACCAGGTGGTACAGGTCAGGTGGTACAGTGGCCATGTGGTACATGTGGGAGCTTTCAGAAAACTCCCAGCTTACAAGCTGTAATTACGAGCTCTAAGAGGACGTGAAAGCTTTTTACAAGCAGGAATCTAGTAACTACAGGAATTACGAGGCCGCGTGAACGCACCTTTAAGAACACAAACGCAGTCAAATCATTTACATAATGACCAACGCAATCTACCAGGACTATCAAATCTGACAAACAAATGTGTATATATATACACTGTGTATATTTTATATATATATATATATGAAGAGTTTGGTTCCAAAACGCGATAAACGCCATTTTCAAAAAAATTGAGTTTCCGCCAAAATCAGTATAGTATCTGGTCTGTATTGAAAAGTCATTTATCATTTTTGCGCAAAATGTGATATCCGTCATGTTATTCTGTCATGTTTTCTCCCTTTCTTTCCAAAACGCGACAAACGCCAGTCTCCTTTTTCTGCAG